>NW_007727101.1:463287-465209 GCF_000696425.1 Galeopterus variegatus
AGAACAGTTATTCCTTATTCTAACCACAGCCACAAAAGCAGAATGAACAGATGCAGGGCTTCGGAAAAATACTTAAGTTACTAAAACAGTTTTCAAGTTAGAAGACTAGTTACTTAAGACTTCCTGTATAACGGTTAAAAAATCCTATAAACGGGGCCTTATGGTTTAGAAGTAGAAATCAAGGAAGAAAATGCTCCTAACAAATGCCCTCTCTCCATTAGGTAAATTTGTAAGTCTTTTCTAAACTGATGAAATAAGATATGAGACAGTTGTCACTACAACATGGGGTAGAAGCAAGAAGTTATCATACAAGTACTAGGCATGCTGCTGGGAATTTTACTCATATGTCACACACACATTCATAGGCATGCATTAATACATGCAGGTGGGTGCCCTTGCAAGCCACACACAAACACACGTGTGTGCTTGCATATAGACCCACACATGTAATTTTGAGAGCCTGGCAAGTTTACTAAGGCCTTATTTGAGAAAATAAAATCTGTGCCCCAAAATTAGAAAGAAGGAATTGAAGAGGGGAAAACAGTGAAGGAAGATTAGTTGTCAGTTACACAATCACCAGTATTTAACAGAATTACATTTGGCCAAATTAAATCCAACCTCTGGCCATGTGTATTAACTTAATTCAAGGTGAGTACCTTTATTTATGGCATGTTAATTTAAACTGGGTGTTTTTCAATCCAGTAGGAAAAAAAAAATCTTGTAATATACAGTTTCCTTAATTTACAGATTGGTAATTACTCTTCTATTGGTATTGGCTATTTTCTTTTTCGGGGGATGATTTTAATTAGAAATTCTAATTAACTGCACACCACAATCACCCTTTTTGCCTCTTCATAAAATTACTCTTCATAAAGAAAAGTAAACGGAAACCAAGTTACAATCAAAGTAAAACTGCAGATTAAGAAATAAGCATTGCAAATCTCAAAGCATCCATCTGAATTCAGCAGCTCTTTAAATACGCATGGTCCTTTATATATTCGTGAGATCATTAAGGTCACATTTAAAGAATGATTTCATTATTTCAGTCACTGAATTAAATAGAATAAGTTAATTTGAACAAAGATAAAGTCACTTTTTTATTGACCTTGGAAAATTTTCTTAGATTTTCCAAGTCTTGATTCCTTTTTCAAAAAGGGAATGCTAACTGTACCTACCTCATAGGGATCTTATAAGTTAAATGAAGTAATAGACATAAACATTTTAGCACACTGCTGATCCATTAAGCACCATGCATGCCAGTTATTATCATTCAATAAGTGTAGAAGTTAGGACTCAAGCTTTAAAATTAGATAGACTGAGCTGTGTTCGGATTCTGTCTAACCTTGTGTTGTTTAAATTCTTAGGACCTCCATTTGCTCGTCTGTATAGAATGAAGATAGTACTCTCTTTACCTTACATTAAACAAGGTTGGCAAACTACAGCTGACGCAGCAATTCCAGCTCATTGCATGTTTTGAAAATAAAGTTACAGTGTAACACAGCAACACCCATTTGTCCACCACACACATTTGTTTCCACACACTAATGGGCATTTAAATTTTTTTTTTCTAAATCAATAATTAAGTCCCTGTCAAGTTTGTACTTTTCTCCATTTGTTTTATATACTAGTTATTAAAAATTCTGCTTGCATCAACGAATTAAATCTTTAGTAAAGAATTACTGCAGCCTTGATCTCCTTTGCTGTAATGAATATGTGTTTGTTTTTGTGTTAATTTCTTATCGGCCTTTGTGTTTTGGTGGTAGCCCTGGTTCTATCTCTTTATAAGAAGACATGTCAAGCATCTTATGGTTACCTGGGAAATAAAGACATTCATTAGAGTTTTCTGTGATCAATGTACTGTGACTTTTTAAATAGCTTTCAAAGAAGTTTTGTAAAAAAAAAAAAAAAAACTAATTTAACAA
>NW_007727101.1:466445-467977 GCF_000696425.1 Galeopterus variegatus
ATTAGGTGCTAGGTTCTAGGACAGAGAGATCACAGCACGGTGCCTGCTCTCAAGTACATGACTACAGAGTTAGTATAAAAGTCATACTCACAGTTTTGAAACAAGGCTGCTATTAAAGTCTAGCCAGAGGAATAAAACAGGTGATCTTGGTATACAAAGAATTGTGTATTGCATTTCAAACGAAAGGGTCATTCACAGAAGAAATTACTATAAATATAGCATTTAATCAGACCGTCTTGAATAATTGCAACCAACAAAGTGGAAATTAGGGGAATAAAAGAACAGAAAATTGGAAAACCGTTTAACAAAGCATAGAATTTGTAAATTATGAGGGACTCATTTCTTTGAGATAGAGAGATCAGAATGAATGGAAGATATAGGTGTCACTGTAGGAAAGCAGATTAAGAGTGAATCCATGAAGAATGCCCTCACCCTTCTGTAAAACAAGGCATGAGCATGTGCTGAGAAACGTTTGTTTGTTTATTAATTAACAGACCTACTGTGTTCCATGCACTGGACTAGGCGCTGGTGATACAACAGTTTACAAGATAAAAATCTCAGGAAATTTTTTTTCATTTTTACAGGGGCTTAGAATTTCCATCAATTACTATAAAGAAATAAAGACTTCAGATGGTAAACACAAAAGACAGTCGTCTAGCACATCAAGTTTCTCAAATAATATGAAAAAAAGTTATTATATCATTTCTGAGGCATTATAAGCTTCTCCTTTTTCTACATTTCCCCAATTATGGCTTCTCACATATTTCATGGTGATAGCCTGAAATGCATTCCCTTCCTCAGGGACTTTCACTGAGCAGAAACTGAAAACAACCTAATTGAATGGTTCTGCTTGCCTTTTGGAACAGCACAGGCCCAATGAAGAGATTATGTTAGATATCCAAGAAGGCAGGGAGCAGAAATGATTTTTTGAGGCACTAAGGAACCAAGGAAGGAAAAGATAAATGGAGAAGGAAGAGAAGAAAAAGTACATGGGGAAAAAATATGTATAGTGTTGCTCAGGAAGAAGTTGAATCTTCAATCTTGAGCTCAGGAAAAATCTCTGAACTAGAAATAAAAATGTGTTTGTTATGTATCCATATGAGAAAGTATAGCCAAAAGATAAGAGGGCCTAGGACCAGATCCCTGGAAATAAGACATTTAAGATGTAGGAAGATAACAAAGATCCAGCAAAGGAGAGGGCAGGAAAGAAGAGTCCATCAAAATGAAATGAATAAGGCTCCCGAGAAGAAGGTGTCTGAAAGCTGGTTGATGGTGTCTCCTCTCCCACTATGTTTTCCCCATATTGTCAATACTGGTACAAAAATAGTAATTTTCTTAGCATCTCATGGGTCTTTTCATACCACACTAGTGGAAGATGGCACTTTTTTATGCTCCTCTCTTTAGTAAAAGAACACAGGGTCTCAGAAATTCATTTATTCCAGAAACATTTATGAAGCATCACTTATGCATGTGGGATTATTTTAGACTCTTGGCATACATGAAACTTTATACCTACCGTGGGAAAAAAAAAA
>NW_007727101.1:469225-470198 GCF_000696425.1 Galeopterus variegatus
TCATCAGAACTTTTTTTTTTTTTTTTTTTTTTTTACTTTAGAAATCTGATCACATCCCTCTTTTTAAAATTCTTCATTGGCTCTCCACTGCCTTCAGAGGAACATCTGAGTGGACGGCACTTCAGAATTTGGCACTGACCATGTGTACCCTCTTCACACTTATTGTCTGGCATTCTGTTTTATGCACCCTATTGTCCCCAAAGGCAATTTCACACTTGCTATTCTCCCTAACCCTCCAAGTCTGCCAGAAATCTGAATCATTTTTTTTTAGATATCTACAAGTACTATCGGCTTTATTTCAAAAGCGCATAATGCTTGTAGGTATCATAAACTCTTTTGATGATTGAATTGAATATTCTGTAATTTTTAATATTGAACATTTTCTCCTTGTAAGTTTCTTTGTTTTTATTTTTAAGTGATAAAAAATTGTATACATGAGTATTTATCATATACAATATGTTGTTTTGAAATATGTATGTATAATGGAATGGATAAATGGAGCTAATAAACATATACATTACCTCCCATACTTAAAATCAATTTTCTTAGCAATTTCAAGTGTACAATACATTGTTATTAACTAGTCTCACCATGTTGTGCAGATTTCTTGAACTTATTCTTCCTGTCAAACTAAAATGTTTTCATTCTTCGACCCAAATTTCTCCAACCCCACCTCCCCCAATGCCTTGTAACCACCATCTACTCTCTTCTTCTATGAGTTTGAATTTTTTAGATTCCACATGTAAGTAAGATCGTGTAGTGACTTGGCTTATTTCACTTAATATAATGTCTTCCGTGTTCATCCATGTTGTTGCAAATGACAGGATTTCCTTTCTCCTTTCTTTCTTTCTTTCTTTTTTCCTTTAAGGATAAAGAGTATTCCATTTCTTATATACACCGCATTTTCTTTATCCATTCTTCTGTTGATGGACACTCAGGCTATTCTCAAATCTTGGCTATTGTGAACAGTGCT
>NW_007727101.1:471239-472639 GCF_000696425.1 Galeopterus variegatus
GTATGAACTTCCCATGTAGTAATAACCATGAAATACCATAGACTGGTGTTGTGTGTCTTCCTTCGAGTCTCGGAGCTCCACAAAGCAGGAGAGTTTATCTGTGAGTCCTTGTACTATCTGCATCCCCTGTACTCTACACAGTGCATGGCAAATGGCAAGTGACAAGCATGTGTTTCATCTTCAATTTAATCTGGAAATGTATGTATGAAGTAATACAAAAGAGTCATCTACTATGGGGAGAGGTGTAAGTGGAGAAGGGGCTGCAAATTAAATCTCAAAATATTTAAAATGATATTTTATAGGTGAATTGTTGTGGAAAATTTGCAGCACAGGTGCCAAAAGATATCTCTTCCAGGATTTTGAGATGAAGAAAAAGCTTTAGGAAAATTATACAGCTTGATTAACAAACCTGTCTTAAATACACTTTCAAAAATTAAAACCAGCAGCTCCTCAAAATTGAGCAGAGACTCTACTTAGACTGAAACAATGCCAGATCCTCTGAGAGACTGGCTTAAAGAGCAATGTGTCATTTTCATCCCGGGGATCAACCTTAGGTCTCTAAGAAAGCAGATGCAGTAGATTTAGGTAGCACACACGATTTGACTTTTCACTCAAGACTCAGAAATGTGCACCGAGATCAAAGTAAAAGCCAACCTCACGGCATTTTCATCTGTCCTTCCATTACCATCATCCGTGTCTACCTTCTGCCTTCCCTTCTGCAATCCTCTGCCATATCCTTTAATGCATTCATGAATGACAGCTGCTTATCTGATGAGATCCTCATTTCCTGCCTCCCGCCCTGCTTGGGCAAGCTGTACCTTGGCATCAAATTGAATGCCAGATAAGCAGAATTCTTACATGTACAATTAAAAGCCACTGAAGTGGAGATAACAGCATCCCATGGTTAGCTGAATAATTCATGGCAAAATGTTCTCTCTTTATTCATAGCTCCCTACACCCTTGACTTTTTAAGTAGCTAGCATTCACACTAAAGTGCTGGTTTCAGCTGAGACATTTCTTAAGCAACTCCTGTGATCAGGTATTTACATTTTTTTACATGGCTTTTACCAGAATTCCTACAAAAAAAATAAAATAAATTAAAAAAAAAAAGAAAGAGAAATGAGGACCCAACATTTAAAAGAAAAAAAAAAAAGAAAGAAAGAAGGAAGAAGCCTAGTGAAATATGGGGAAAAAACAAACTCTACTTTTCTTTTAAATGAGTGATTTAAATTTAAAGCACATGAAATATCTTCCAGGGTTTCAGTTGTTTATTTCTGGCTGTTTTTCACTTGGTCACTTATTCTTCAAGCAGTTGCTCATGACTTAAATTGCTATACTATGTCTAAAGGCCAAGAGCATTAGAAGAAATATGCTGGATGCAAGGGAAATGTATATATATA
>NW_007727101.1:472934-474280 GCF_000696425.1 Galeopterus variegatus
GATTCAGTATGTGAGAATACATGAAAAAGTGAAAAATGCTGAGGGCACCAGTTCAAATAAAAAAGGAGAAACTACAATATTAAATATATATAAGGATAGGATTCACTTCTACAAAAGGAGAAAGATTTTTAAAGATTCTTAGCTTTAGAAACTTTTTTTTTGTAGAGGATAGGAATTAAAATAGTTTAATATTTGTGCGTGTGTGAGAAAAACATGACAGTGATACATATACTTAGTAAAATACATAAAATGTGTAAAGACAGTTACAAAATCATATGTAGTTATTTTCTCCCTTATTTTTAACCCACTCCTTCTCCCCAAAGGTGTTCATTGTCAACACATTTTCATAATGTACCCTTCAAGAAAAGTTGTTTAACATGCATTTTTGCATAAATATTTCTATTTTTTATTTATACAAAGTAAGCACCAGTTACTCAATATGATCTTTTTGTATATTTGTTTCTTAGTGATTACTACAGGAACATACATTTTCCTACTTTGTTCAACTGTTTGATCTTCTACGTAAGGTACATTGACTGAATCTATATGATTTATCTTACCACACCTCTATTAATGCATATTTAGCATATTGGCAACATTTTTTATTTGCTAGTTCAAAGAGTTGTGTAACAGAAATTCCTACAGTAGTATCTTGATGTGCTTTTGAAAATACATGTGTTCAGTAAAATCATAACAGTAGAATGCCTGGTAAAAAAGTCATGTGTACTTTTACATTTTAACAGACATTGTTAATATATTCCTCAGTAACAATGTATAACAATAAATACTGCTCCACAACCTAGATAAAGCTTTTGTTCTCAACCCGAGCTATGTTTTGTATTGATTTGTATTCCTTTGCTATTGCTATGATTTGTGTTCCTTTGTAAGTGAGGTAAAACTTTTTTTTCCTCTAGGATTATTTATGATTTGTATCTCCTTTTCTGTTCAATCCTTTGTCTAGTTTCTACTAGCTTGCTTGTGTATTTTCTACTGATTAGTATAAGTTCCTTATAAGTTAAGGGAGTTATCCCATTACATCAAATGTTTGACAATTAAATAATGGAGGTTAGAGCAGACTTTCCTTAATAGGATTTAAAACCTAGAAGCCATAAAAAAAAATTGATAGATTTGTGTAAATATGTATACATATATAGAAATAATTATAACAAACTGAGTCAAAGCCCAAAACAAACCAAAAAACACAATCTAACAATCTAACAACCTAACACATAATGAGGATATAGATCTAGATCTAAGCAATATGTAAAATGAATCAATGGATAGGAAGAGAGAAAGAGGGTTTCTCTTTCAATATTGATCTTGGTTATAGACCATGAATGACCCAT
>NW_007727101.1:474594-476500 GCF_000696425.1 Galeopterus variegatus
AAGAGAGAAAGAGGGTTTCTCTTTCAATATTGATCTTGGTTATAGACCATGAATGACCCATAGAGTTCTCTGAATCACAGCTTGAAACCAACAACTTTGGAGGTAATGGGGAAACTAGATCCTTATATAAAGGTTACAATAGCCAATGGTAGAGTTGGAAGATAGAAAAGTGTGAATGCTAATGGCAGCTGAACTGAGCCCATAACCTTGTTATTTATATAAGAAGATGGTAATTTGGATGGTCAGACTAAACATCAGATAAAAGGATTGCAATTGCTGTGGGGAGCATACTGAGGTACTGTTTGTTGACTCTTTGCTAGTCATATGACCTTGAAGAAATCACTTAACCAAGTTTAGCCTCAGTATTGTTACCTCATAGTATCATAAAGATTTAGTGGTATTTACAAATACTGAAAATAAAGACTACACTGCTTGGCATATAGGAAATCACTTAACCAAGTTTAGCCTCAGTATTGTTACCTCATAGTATCATAAAGATTTAGTGGCATTTACAAATACTGAAAATAAAGACTACACTGCTTGGCATATAGAAAATGATAAATAATGAAAATTTTGCACTAATTGCTTTGAGTACAGAAAATAGGAATTTTGAGAATTTGTTGAATATTCTGAGATTCCCAAGGTTTGAGACATACAAGTATAAAAAGAATGTGTGGTCACTGAGTCCTGTCACTGGGAAAGTTTAACAATGAAGGACAGTTACAATCTTTGAAGCAAATGAACTGGAAGGGTCAATAAATTTTATATGTGCCACCTCTAGAAAAGCACAGATAGAAGTGGAAGCCTCTTCTGTCAAGCCCTAGATGTTAATACACGTTCCTGGAGGAGACTCACTGCATCCTCAGTGCAAATTCTCCCTCATATCATAACTGTTTATAGTCATATTTATCAATAGATCCTGATTTCCTTGAAGGCAAAATCATGCTCCATTGATATGTGTGTTCTTTAGGCCTTTACCAGCACCACTTGCAAAGTCAATGCTCAATACATGTTTCATAAATAGGCCTACCTACTTAACCCTTTATTAATTCAACAAATACCTATTGACTACTTGATGTATGCAAAGCACAGTACCAGTTACTTGAGATATTACTTCATTTCAAAAGAGATCGTTTCCCAACCATTATGCAACTCAGTCTCCAATAAGAGAAAAATATATTAATTAGCTAATCAAACCAATAAGAGTAAAATTAACAATGTGACAGGTACTAAAAAGACAGAGATGTAGATAGCAAGGTGTGTGTGATGGGAGATGGATTTGTGGAGGTAAAAAGGAGCAGACCACGCAAGGGCTTAAAGGCCATGTTAAGAAATTTAGCTTTTATCTGAAAACAGTTGTAACCTTTTTAACTAATAGTGTAAGATTTACATCTTGAGAAGACGGAGTGTAGGGAATAAATTAATGAAGGAAAAACATGCTAGTTAGGAAAGTATTTTCTTGTAAGTTATAGGGCATGGTGGGGTTGTTGATTAGAGTGTTATTAATGGAGACAGGAAAACATGGAAAGGTTTGTAGCATGTCAGTGTTTGTTGATACTGTGGATGAGGAGGAAGGAAACTCAGATTTTGATTCATAAAACTAAGCAGGTGTTGGTGACACTTGCTGAGAAAATAAACACTGGAAAATTGCAAGGCTTATGAGGGTAATTGTGAATCAAGAATGTAGTTTTGGCAATGCTGTGTTTGAGATATATTAATATATTCAAGTGGAGATATCAATTAAAAATTGGATTTAAAATATATTGTTATGAGAGATCTAGGTAGGATGTAGGTATTTGTGAGTTATCTGTATATTGATGGAAATTTATGTCATGAGTATGAATTAACTTATCTAGCAAGAATATAGAGAAAGAAGGATAAGGGGATGGTAGCTTAAGCCAGACCT
>NW_007727101.1:478077-479241 GCF_000696425.1 Galeopterus variegatus
AAATAGACCTGTAGTTAGTATTTACATCATGGAGAGTGTTAATGGCAAAAAGAAGTTTGAGTGTTATAAGGAGGTAAATAAAATCCAATAAAATAATTGGAACAGAAATATGGAGTGATAATAGTATGTTTTAATAATAACCAGAGCAATTAAGAATGTGCTAGAAACTGTATTCATATGTGTAGACAACACCATGGCTCTCCAACATGTCCAGCTAATCTCTTCTGAGCACACAGATATAGGGTGCTTCTCCACTCTCTTAAAGATGGGTATGGCCATGCAACTAGCTTTGGCTTGCTACACACAGAAGCAATAGAGGCTACCTCCAGTGATAAGCGTTTTAGAGCCAATGAACGCATCTCCAGGCTCTCTTCCCCATCCATGTNAAAAAAAAAGACTTAATATCAGAGTTTAAATTGGTATGTCTTAATGAGGGCAGTTTGTACAAAGTGCTTTCACATACTGTGATCTCATATCTGACTTATTTCTCCCAACTATATTGTAAGACAGAAGGAAAAATGCAGCTGAAATTTTCTCCTTTTCAGCGATGGGGAAACTAAGAATCCAATCAGTTAAGCAACTTGCTCAAGGTAATATTACCAGTTGGTAACTGGGGTGAAACTAAAATCCAGAATTTCTTATCTCTAGTCCAACGTTCATTTTGCTGTAGAGGGAATTCTCCTCTATTAACTTAACACCATTAATATGACTTTTGTTATTAATATTATTATTGATCTGCTATGAGTAATGCACTCATAAGTGGGGTTACACAGGTAAATCACGCATGGACCCTACCTTCAAAGAATTTTAAGTCTAGAACGGCAAATAATCATGAAAAAAAAATAACTGGAACATAATGTTGGCTCGAACAGTGCCATGAAAGTTAATGGAATATTGCTGTGGACATTCACAGTGGGAATAGAAATTTAGGGCATTTGAACTTGATTGCTGTGAGAAGGCTTATGGGTATGTGAGATTAAGTAAAGACATTCTAGCTTAAGGAGCATCAGAAATAAAGATTTAGAGACAAGCAGTGGTCTGATGAGAAAACCAAATAATTTAGCTTGGATAGACCAGAGGTAAAGAGAAGTCGTAGGATATATAAATAGACCTGTAGTTAGTATTTACATCATGGAGAGTGTTAATGGCAAAAAGAAGTTTGAG
>NW_007727101.1:480335-481393 GCF_000696425.1 Galeopterus variegatus
TAAAGATGATGTTCAGCTGGTAGGTAGGTCATATTAATATTGAAATATTAAACTTCTTCTGTACTGTTGCTAAATAACAACTTCACAAACCTAATTAAATGTTCCTTCCTCCATGCCCTTGCCTCTTTAATCCCTTCAGAGGGATGATCCCAGAACCTTCCATGACCCAGATCCAACCATCACTTGCATCTGTTTAATTCATTTGTGCATGATGTATCAATGTATAATATTTACATTATCATCCTACTTTTAAGTCCATACGGTCTTATTATCTACTGTGTAATAGATGATAAAACTAGGGATAAAGGCAAAGAAAAGTCCAAGGTTACAGGTTGTCTCACTCCATGATGTGTATGCTTAAGTGCACTGGTCTGTCTCCAACATTAGGTGGATGATTTTGGCTGCAAAAGAAGAGATCCTACAGACCGAAGAATTACTTGTGCCCCCATGTTTATTGCAGCACTATTCACAGTAGTCAAGATATGGAATCAACCTAGGTGTCTATCAATGGATGAACGGGCAAAGAAAATGTGATATATATATACACAAATGAACACTACTCAGCCACAGAAAAGAACAATATCCTGCCATTTATGGCAACATGGATGAGCCTGGAGGACATGTTAAGTGAAATAAGCCAAGCACAGGAAGGTAAATAGCACATGTTCTCACACTTACGTAAAACCTAAAAAAAAAATTGAGCTTGCAGAAGTAGAGAGTACAATTATGGTTTCTAGAGACTGGGAAAGGGAGAGAAGAGGAGAGGTAGGGATAGGTTGGTTAACAGGTACAAACTCACAGCTAGATAGGAAAAATAAGTTTTAGTGGTCTACAGTAGTTCTAGACATGTATAATTAATAATTGTTTACTGTACATTCTCAAATGACTAGAAGAGAGGAACTCAAATGTTCTCACCACAAAGAAATGATAAAGGTTTGTGATGCTGAATTTGCTATTTACCCTGATTTGATCACCATACCTTGTATGTATTGAGATATAACTGTATACCCCATAAATATGTCAATCAATACATGTCAATTAAAAATAAATAAATTTTT
>NW_007727101.1:482332-484378 GCF_000696425.1 Galeopterus variegatus
AAATAAATAAATTTTTAAACATAAAATAAATACGAAATTGAAAAAAGAACAGGCGCTACATGAAGGGGGAATATACATAAATGTATTAGTTGGTTTGAAGATAAAATATGAGAATAGAGCATTTAGCACATTAAAAAGAAGCTATATATATTGGGCCGGCCCGGTGGCGCACTGCTACAGTGCACCGCTTGGGAAGCACGGCGGCGCTCCCGCCGAGGGTTCGGATCCCACATACAGACCGGCCGCTCACTGGCTGAGCGAGGTGCGGGAGCAACACCGAGGGTTGCGATCCCGTTGCCGGTCCCGGTCCGGTATGGGCGCGACACTGAGGGTTGCGATCCGTTGCCAGTCACAAAAAAAAGACAAAAAGAGAAAAATAAAAAATAAAAAATAAAAAAAAAGAAGCTATATACGAAAAAACACTTGGAAGCAGTACCAACAAGACTTAGGATGATTCAGGAAAGGGCTATGGAGAACTGAGGACCCAGAGATGGCAAGAAGGAGTGTGGAATCATTTACAGAGGTAGAAAAATCACACGTATAAGATTGATTTGCATATATTTGTCTCAACATATGATCTCCCTGGATGAACTATTAGAGTTGGTTTTGAGCAAGCAAAGAAAATGTCCAGTGTAACCTCTTGTCTGCACAGAGGAGATTTACAAGAGAAGCCTCTTGCTGCTCACACATATCTAAGAGTAGATGTTTACAAGGATAACACACTCTTTATACTCACCCCGAAACTAAAGCTTATCTGTGGTTACTCCATATTTCTCTAATTTAAACACCTTTTTGCAGCCATTGTTTAAGTAAAGATTCATTAAGTAAATTTTATAAACCACCATTATTAATCAGTAGACTATCAGACAGCAGATTTAGGATTGTCCTTCAGTCTGACCATTGCATATATCCTTGATGGCCAGGAGAGTGCTATGTGTTTCCTGTATCATAGGAAGACAGTATTTCCAAGACTTCTTTGTAGGTAAGATGGGAGCATAAAAATGAATCCAGGGAAACAGGAATGTGACAGGAAGTGATGCTTCATTTCCAGCATGAGGAATTAAGAGCTGGTCGGTCTCCGTCATCTCTCCCTGCCCTTCAAAGGTGACCACGGAGGCTGTGGGGCGAGATGAGGGAGATAGATATGGAAATAGCATGGGCCCTTCAGGCCCTGCTTGGAGGATGCTTGGTGTGAATAGTTTCCATACCAGCAACTCCACCTGAACAAGAAGTGAACTCCCTTACTGCGAGGCCACTAAAACATTGAAATGTATTTGTTACCTCATCACAGCAAAACACCATTATGAGCGATAATCTTGTATCGACAGAAACAACCTCCTACTAACAAAGCCTGTTATGTTTCAGATGCTTATTTTTTTTTTCTTTAAAAAGTTCTTCATTCTATTGATTTAACATCTACCACCAGGTAGGTCATAGTTCTCTGAAGCAATCAAAATACCACATTATAATAAAGACAAACAGTGCACCATTTATGTGAATGTGCCTTACACTGTTTTCACTTGTGAAATCTAAGATTATCAAAGTATTTTGAGATAGAAATATAGGTTTTTTCCTTTTCTGTCTCAGTGGATAATTTAAAACTTTGTAAACCAAATTGCATTTTTAAAAGTTTCCTAAACCATTAGTTTCAGACTCTGTAGTCATACCTTTTTTTTTTTCCCCAAAACTTTATATTGTAGAGAATAATTCCTGTGGATTGATAGAATTATGTCCCCAAAGTTCACATATTAGAAGCTTGATCCCTACTTTAACTGTTGAGGGAATTGAAAGGCAGGGCCTTGAAGAGGTGAATAGATTGTAGGACCGTGTCATAGTGAATGGATTAATAATGGTGATCAGGGGTGTGATTCTGAGGGCTTTAAAAAGAGAACATGAGAGGTTAGCCTCTCTCTCTCTTCTGCCATTTATTGCCACGTGAGACCCCTGCAATGCTGTAAAGCCACCACTGAAGAAGACCCTCACCATAAGTGTTCCCCGGACTTTGGACTGCCCAGCCTCCAAAACTATAAGCGATAAATTTTGTTT
>NW_007727101.1:484967-486173 GCF_000696425.1 Galeopterus variegatus
GCAACCCTCGGTGTTGCGCCCGCACCGTGCTCAGCCAGTGAGCGGGAACCAGTCTCCACCTGGGATCCGAACCCTCGATGGGAGTGCCGCCGCACTCCCAAGCGGCGCACTCTCCAGTGTGCCACCAGGCCGGCCCCCCCCAAAAAAGAAAATTTTAATTAAAAAATAACTAGTATTTATTGCATGCTTGGAACAAAAAAAACAAAAACAAAAAAAGAAAAATGATCGTTTTCTTTTCCATGAGATTACACACCAAGTCATGAATGTAAGCATATTAGTTTACATGTATTGAGTGCTTATTAAGTGTCAGGCACTATAATAAGTAATTTCACATCCAATATCCCACTTATTCATCACAGTAAACCTAATATGTGAAAACCCATTTTATGAAAGAGAAAACTAAGTCACTAGTTAAGTAAATTGCTCAATGTTCTTTATAGCTAATAAATGGCAGAACAAAAGGATTTTCAACTCAGGTCCTGCTTACAAACCCATGTTTTTAAAACCTACATCATAGTAATTCTCAGTAGAAGCCTGCGTTTTTTGGTTTACTTATGGTTTTTGTTTGTCTCTGTTTGCCCTGAGTCTAAAGTGCCCTTAGTATTGCAACAGACATCCATACTTTCCAAGCTGGAATCTCCATCCTAGGTTAGGAGGTAATAACTCAGCTACCATTTCCCAGGGCCAGGTTGAGGACTTTCCTGGTGTCCTGTGATTGAGGACAGGTACGCACTCCAAAGTCTCCAATCTACTGAGTGTGAGAGTATCGCACCCATCAAAAAGCAACAACTAGACTCAGATGGAAAAAAGGGAGACTGAGAGGTATCTGCTACACCACACATAATAGTATACTGGAGAGTGACGTGTCTTCTAAAATCTGTCTTTCTTGGTGTGGAAGTAACACGACAGCTGCATACCTCTACAGAGTCTGTAGTTCATGCTTTCAGAAAAGCACAACCTGGAGACAGAGGAAGGGACAGCTTTGGCTCCATAAAGATCAGGTGTGTTTTGTGTATGCATGTTTGTTTTTGGTGGGGGTTGGGGATAGTGGTGAAGGCTGTTTCCCACAAAGCATAGAAACTACAACCTGAATCCCCAGTGTAAGCATCCTGAGAAATTGCTTGCAGCATAGCCATCATTGGCTGTTAACTAGGCTCAGAAGCAGAATATTCTGGAGTTGGGGCCCATGGAAGTCATTTACTGGCT
>NW_007727101.1:486433-487055 GCF_000696425.1 Galeopterus variegatus
TTAACTAGGCTCAGAAGCAGAATATTCTGGAGTTGGGGCCCATGGAAGTCATTTACTGGCTTTGTGGGGCCAAGTGAGAACCATATTAGACCTCCATGCACTCAGAGTAATCTGCATAGAAGATCAGAGATTTAAGAAAGAAGGAACAGTAGTTTCTGTTTCATGGTCTGGCTCCATGTCCTGCCCACCGGACATGTTCCCCCACACTTCACATTCAAGCCTTCCCTGCAGTTTAGGTTTCCCATATGCTCGTATTGTTCCACATGGTTTCTGCTCTTCCTGGTGGCTTCTCTGCCTAGAATGCCCTCCCATTTCTAATCCATATGGCAAGCACTGAGAGAACTTCTCTCCCAAGTGTTCGCTGTGCCCTCTCATGCTGTATCATAGTCATCCAAGCATGAAGAATGGGCGCTGGACTTCTCTACATTTCAGGCTCTCATGCGGAAGCTAGCACCAACGAGGCACTTGCGTCAGAAATAAAAGACAGAATGCAGAAATTGAGAAAGTGATTTCTGTCTTGCATTCGTGTATTACAGAGAGTATTCCTGCTGAGTTATGAAGATAGTGAACACTCAGAGAATGTCATCTCACAACAAAGAAACCATCCCTGTATTTTTTTTTT
>NW_007727101.1:487528-491549 GCF_000696425.1 Galeopterus variegatus
CTATAAGGTGTCAGAATATGCTCTGACAAACTTAGCACAACAGGATCCTACTGTGAAAAACGGGCATTCTGTGTCTAGATCCATCTGGAATCTTTTTTTTTTTTTCCTTTTTGTCTTTTTTAACTGGACCGCAACCCTCAGTGTCCCGCCCATACCAGGGACCAGCAACGGGATCGCAACCCTTGGTGTTGCGCCCGCACCACGCTCAGCCAGTGAGTGGGAACCCGGTCTCCACATGGGATCCGAACCCTCTGCGGGAGCGCCACTGCGCTCCCAAGTGGCGCACCCTCCAGTGCGCCACCGGGCCGGCCCCATCTGGAATCTTAAGAGCCACAAGCTAGGGGAATTACAGACTAAGTATTTCCTTATGTGTACGCTCATGACAGAAATTCAGAAAGGACATCAAATACAAGAGTTCCTTAGGTGACTTTTCACTTGGGTGAAAGTCAGAACAGTCTTAGGATGAGAAATTTTGAGCCTGAGAGATTTCACATTGCAAGACCTTAACCGTCTTCCAACTGCACATCAAAGAGCATGGAAGAGGAGGAACCGGTAACCAGCTAATAGATGGTACGGGGAGCGAGGTAATGTGAAAAACGCCAGGCTACTTACTTTCTATGCTTTCTTTTCTTTTTCTTGCAAATGCCCTTGGGAAATGATGCATCAAAATATCCAATCAAAGCAGAATTTCTGAAGCAAAATTTGAATTCAAATAGATGATAAAATGGAAGTTTTAATCAATTCAGGAGGAGCTCCATCCAAAGAAATATGGAAAATGAATCAACAGACAATATAATTATGCAAAATAATATTACTGACAGCCTCAGCTCGAGCATTCACAAACACTTTTTCTTTCCTACAAATGAATTTCTGATTGAGAGGATCAGACATCATCAATCAGTTGTTCACCCAAAGAATATGACACATGGAAAAGTGATTAGTGAACTTTTATTCATTATCTGAACGTTATATCTGTTTGCTACACACCTGAGAAAAGAAAGTAAAGTGACAGCTCTTTCTGCAAAAAATAACTCCTTATTTATTATTAAAGAGCCTGCAGAAGCAGAGGCACATTTCAATTTATTTAACATCACTGAACATTTGTGAAAAATATTTAGCAGCATTACCATATTGTATGATCTCTGTTTGAATATATCAGCTTAATTAAGATACTCAAATCAATAACACTTCAGTTATTAAATATTTTCAAAATATGGAAATTGTCAAAACATCAAAGATATAAAGTAGAAAATAGAATTTTAGTACAATCACAAATATTAAAGACTCAGAAAATAGGCTATCGGCGGTAGAAATAACCTTATCACTCTGGTGATTAAACATAATAAAGTCAGTCAAATAATGATAACTGATGTGAAATAAATTAGATTCTTAACTAATTCAATCACATTTTATTTCAACTCATGAGGATACTTATTATTTTAGTTGCAAATCCTCAGTAAAACCCTAAGGGAAAATACAAAGGGGTCTTCTAATAACTCGTGGGAAGATTTGTATTACCTTTTGTTTTTCCATGAACTTTTTGAAGTGCCCTCACGTGTCAAAAGTATTCCACTGTCAGGTGCATGTATATTTATCCCACTGTTTCCTTCCACATATGTAGAAAATATTTAAATGAATGGGAAATATTATACTTTTGACCGTGGGAAGGTTTCAATGAAGGACATACGACTGTTTCTATATGTTCATGTATATCTCTAATGTAAGGAAAGTAGAAACGATGATGAGGGTGGAGACGATGGCAGTGACGACTGACTTTATACCAACCATCTATCGAGTGTTCTCTCACTATGTAATAAGCCCTTCACACATACTTTATCATTTTATTATTTTAGATGTCCCCTGTAAAAACAAAATTAGTGTCCTCAGTTTATAGATGTGGGAGCAGAGGCTCAAAGCCATAAAGTTAACTAATGTAGGAACGTCTGTCGAATTCCAAGATTTGGTCTCTTCACCACCACTGTAAGAGAAAGCAAGCAGGGAATTTAAAACAACCCTGTCGCATCAAGTGACTCTGGTGCTTAATGTAATTCTGTACCTCACCTCCACTGCCCTCATTTTGAAGTCCAAATGGCTTATCACGGTTTAAAGACCTTTTTTAAAGACCTCTCCTCACCTGTATAAGTTTTTCTATCAATTTCCTTAACTATAACAGTTACTGTTTTACATGCGTGAGTGTGCAAGAGACAAAGACTATGGTGGGGCTGAAACTGACCCATCTGGCTTAAACAAAACTGAACCATGTGGCTGGAATCTGGCATACTTTTGAAATTCAAGAGTTAATAATAATAAGAGTTTAATAACAATAATGAGTGTAATAATGGGTTTAATAATGGCCTTCTACCAAGGACAGTAGTATTGTGAGAGAATAAAGTACAATTGCCCTATTGTTTAGCTTCTTGATTATTTTCTCTCTGTTTGCTTCATTTTAAGCCCTATTTAGTATAATCCTCAGTCACATGTCAGACCACAGTCATCCACAGATTCCAAGTTATAGCTGTCCTTTACTTCAGCCTCCTGATAAAACATGGAATTAAAAGAGAATACAAATATATTAAATTTGAAAGTCCAGATGGAAACGATGGTATACTTTGTTTAAAAGCGGGGAAGTTAACAAAGGAGAAGCAGAAAATTTGAACAGGCCAGTTATGGTAGCTGTTAGCAGAGTAAGTAAAAATTTGATCTCTCCCTTCCCCAAGAGGCAATATATTAAATTTGAAAGTCCAGATGGAAACGATGGTATACTTTGTTTAAAAGCGGGGAAGTTAACAAAGGAGAAGCAGAAAATTTGAACAAGCCAGTTATGGTAGCTGTTAGCAGAGTAAGTAAAAATTTGATCTCTCCCTTCCCCAAGAGGCATTAGAACAACATAGTTTCCTGTTTTAGATCTAAGTTTCTTTTTAAATAATGGATAATTACAAAGATAATAAAATTTTACAGACTCTAGGAATAGATGGACACCTCATCAATTCATTTAATAAAGCAGGCAAGAAATGAACAATTAATTCAAACAGATAGTAACAGAAAGAAAATTATAGAACAGGCATATTGGTAAATTTAGAAGTAGATAGATGCCTATTTGATGCACTAATCCTCTATAAAACACTACCAAGTAGAATCCAATAATGATTTAGTAAATATATTAGGGGCATATAGGACTCATATTTTATTGAAAAATTAAAGAAAGTTGTCATGCTATTATTTCAATACATAAAAACATAAATTATTAAGCAGTGATCTCTTATTTTAAAATGAAATTAAAATAGAAATATAAGAAATATTCTTTAAAATGAAAGACATCTCACAAAACAAACCACAACATTTTAAAGCAAAACACTAAAGCCATTTCCATTAAAATACAGAGAAGAATGAAATACCTATTGCTATTGTTAATTATGTGAAATAAGATAAGAAACAATTTAATAAGTCCAGATATATGATAACAAATCTAGGAAAAACAAGATGGCCAATTAAAAATAATATATATATATATAAATGTCTTTTACATATACATATATATATATACACATACATATACATACATATGTATTATATATATATATATATATATATATATATATATATAAAATTAAATAAAGGAACTAGTCTTAAGGTCATTGGATAGATACAACTTATCCAAAATAACTAGCTTCTGTCTGTACTAGCAGAAACCAGATATTTGTAAGAATGGGAAGGATTCTGTTCTCAAAAGTGACAAAAGCATAACATATATAGGAATTAATTCAATATGAAAATTATAGCACCTATGAGGACAAAATTAAGTCTTATTGAAAGACATAAATCATGGCCTGAACTTAAGCAATGACATATCTTATTCTTGAAAATAATAAAAATGTCAAACACCTGAAAATCAATTCCTTTTTTAATACATAATTCCAAATAGAATACAGACACTTTTTTAACTAGATAAAATGAGTTAACAGTTGTATGTAGGAATAAATCACAAAATATGATATATTAACTCATTTTTATTTCTACTTAC
>NW_007727101.1:492400-493113 GCF_000696425.1 Galeopterus variegatus
TACTTACCAAAACTAAAGCGAGGGTAAAGATATTACAGAACTTTTTAAAAAACATGAATACAACGAAGACAAAGAAAATAACAACAATGAAGACAATAGACAAATTGATGCCAACAACATTTTGGAAGCCTTCTTTACAAGTGTTATGTTATTATGCGTTTAGGTCTTTAAGAGAATTCCCACTGATATAAAATAGTTTGAGTAATTTTTGAAAGGTAAGTGTTACAAAATATGGTGTCCCTTGAAAAGAATGAATTCTATATTGCTTTACTTGGACAGATTTCCACTGGTACTGGTTAAGTGATGAAAGCAAGATTCAGAGTAGTGTAGAAAATGATCTCTCATTTGTAGAAGCGATGACTAAGGCCCAGTATGCATGCCACGTGCACTTGCCTTTGCTATGCAAACACCGAGAAGGCTACGTGCCGCTCAGATCTTCCACTGCAGGAAACATAGCAGCTGCTGTCCAGGGTCCAAATCTTGTTCATAGTGACACCACGCTTTCTGTAGGCTGGTCCCAGCTGATGACTGGTCACAGCATGGTTCATAATGCAGGACCATTCCTGCAAGTTGTAGGACTCCTCAACTGGTTGACTTTGGCTCAATGAGTCTCCACTGGCTTAGCTAATCATTCTTAGAACCATACTGCAGTCTTAGACTCTATCTTTCTCTTCTCCTTCACAGCATTCAGGCCTATCTACAGGCTCGCCTCA
>NW_007727101.1:493532-495704 GCF_000696425.1 Galeopterus variegatus
TTTTTTTTTGTACAAATAAAAAGTAGAACGATATGTATCCAATAGGGATAGAAAAGGAGACAAAGGTCTAAGGATTAGGTATAGCTCAGAAGCAGCCCCTTTGACAACACACACCTGATAAAAGAAAATAACTTGAACATTAGAGTTTTAAGGAGTGAAAAAATGAAATGAATATATCTGTATTTATCTAAAACTTATTGTATACTTTATATAAATACCAATTTGAGGTCTGTGTGTTATGACTTAACGCACCTTGTATCTGTGCTATGAGATCGTGGAACTTTGGCTTTCAGAAAGGTTAGTTCCTCACGTGCCTGGGACTTTCATTTCTTTAAGTACTAATATAACACAACCCAGGAACCCCCTCAGTCTTGGCCAACCCTACTTTCAAATGATATGCAAATAGGAGGTGAGGCCTGAGTAATGGGCAGCCACAGAATAAAGTTTAGATCATCTAGATCTTCTAAATCTTGGTTTGGAATTTCAGGATAAGATACTTTTGATGGGGAAGGGGAGGTTTCTGTAATTACTGAAGTCTGAGCTGAGAGGCACCTGGGAGATTTTTCTTGTCTAATTGCCTTATAATAGAGATTAGGAAGGATGCTGAGCTGGACAGTGGGCACTTTAGTCAAGGCTGCTGATCACCAAGCTAGTGTCTGCACCGCAGGAACCCCCTCTTATAGCACCATCAACACAAGCTTATGCTCTGGCCACCTTGAGTTTGTTCAAGTGCCTCAAGATCACCACATCCTTCCTTGTTTCTGGGATTTTCATATCTTTTTCCCTCTGCTGAGATTGTTTCTATTCCTCTGATAGGAACGTCCTATTCTTTTTTAAGAAGTAGCTCAAATGGTACCACCGCTGGGAATTCTTCCCAGGCAGAGTACGGACCTCTCTCCCTTGGGCTCCCATGTGTTCCAAACCTTGCTTTCAGCTTCTATCATATTGTAATATACCAATTGCTGACCTGAGGGACTCTGAAGCCAGAACTTCTAGGTCTAAACCAGCTCTGCCACTGACCAGACCTTGGAAAACTTACCTCACCTCACTGAGTCTTTACCTGTAAAATTTAGTGGCTGTGAAGGTTAAGTGAACTTATATCTTAGAGGGCTTAGAAACATGCCAGGTACAGAGTAAATTCTATATCAGGGTTGACTTGTTATTATTTCAGTCCTCAATACCCAGCTCAATGCCAAGCTCATGACCAAGAAAGATTTGCTGAATGAAAATCACAACAGCAAAGGCGTATTCTCACCAGAGAAAACAGAAAGGGCAAAGCCAGCCCCACATAGCGTAAGCACAGATGCCTCTGACCGAGCATTGCCACAAGGGCTGGCACCAATGCAGCTAACATGCCCCCTTCTCATGGTTACATTCATGTATTACACCAGTCTCTGTGAGATAAGTAGTCCTCATTGGTTTTTTCCAATTGGCAGCTAGAGTCATGCCTCAACTTTATTGTTTGAGGCAACGGGTATACCCAGCATGACTTACGTAGCACTAGAACACCCCTCCAAAAACACCTTCACCGTGTATGAAATTCTAACTTAAAGCCCTAGGAAAGAATGAGGTAATATAAGAGAGGACAACAGACAGGAAAATAGAGGAGCTCTGTGGAATTAAGAAAAAAAAAATTAAGACTCCGTAAAGGAAACATAGCCTTCAAATTAGACTGTGTAAAAGCAACCTTAGAGATAGCAAGAATCCAGAAAATCGAGATGGAACTAAAGACCAGAAAGTGTTTTAAGTAGGATAGCAGCATCATCAAATGCATCAAATGAAGCTGAGAGGTTAGAGGATGAAGACAAATACAGAGCAATTGAGTTTAGTGACCTTGACAAGGGCAGTTCCATGCAGTGGTTTGGGTGAAATCCCAACTGCAGTGGTTGAGGAATGAAAAGAGGGGGTTAGTGACAAAATATATAAATAACTTTTTAAAGAAATGTT
Organism: Galeopterus variegatus; assembly: GCF_000696425.1. Classification (NCBI taxonomy): domain Eukaryota; kingdom Metazoa; phylum Chordata; class Mammalia; order Dermoptera; family Cynocephalidae; genus Galeopterus; species Galeopterus variegatus. Next base: position 495,480 of record NW_007727101.1, read on the forward strand.
GTTATAGAAAAAACAACAGGTTAAAGAAGTAGGGTGGTAACTCAAAAGGGCTGAGAAGCAAATGAGGTGTTTTTTTTTTTTTCCTTTTTAAAAATAAGAAATTCTAGGTTTGACAGGTTAGCTCAGTTGGTTAGAGCACAGTGTTATAACACCAAGATCAAGGGTTCAGATCCCTGTACCAGCCACCACATGTGCACACGCACACACGCACACACACACACACAC
>NW_007727101.1:496573-498147 GCF_000696425.1 Galeopterus variegatus
CACACACACACACACACCAAAATAAGAGAAATTCTAAACTATGTTAATAAATGTTATCATTCTAAAAATGTTATCAATGACTACTTAAGAAAACTATATTTATGTTTAAACAAAAAGAGGGGGTAATCAAATGGCCAAATCCTAAAAAAGTTTACATGAAAGAAATCGAAAATATGAAAGGCTTGGCCATTGGTAGGAGGCAGGGAATTGAATTAATTTTACAAAAGGGCAAAAAGATAAAACAGATGTTGAGGAAGTGGATTTTTAGGTCTGTTGTTGGGAGGATACGGGTGTTTTCATGTGAAGTCTTCCCCTGTCTCAATGAGGTACGAAGTCATCCATTGTCTCAATGAAGTGGAGGAGCGTAAGGTGGTCAGGTTTTAGGAGAGAAGAGGATGCATAAATTAGTTGTTCATGAGAGTATAAGAATGAGTTTATTAGTCAACTGTGAGAAGAGTATTAGACAAGACTGATTCATTTTTTTGTGTAAAGTAAAGTTCGTCTTCTGGTTAGAGAAGTTTCCTCCAGCAATGTTCTGCCCCTTGGATGTGGATATAGAAAAATTGGACAGTTGAGTTCAAAAACATTTTGAGAATTTGCCATCCTAGGACTGAAAAGGAATGAGCGATCTGCACTTCCAAAGATAGGATTATGATTGTAGACCACAAAATAAAGCTTAGCTGTGAAAAACCTAAGAAACAAGAAGAGGGGGCTTTATTCGGGTGAGAAATAGTCGTGTAACAGATTGGTGTGTCATATCTCACCTGAATATGGACTGGCCAGATGGCAGTGGGTTAGTCAGATCTCAGATATTCAGAGTGAGAAATTTGAGTTGGTAGAGGAAGGGAACACAGCCAGGGAGTGGGGGAAGGCAGAATGCTTTGGAAGCCAGATCACAGCTGGGAGGCAACCATGCAGTGCAACAGCATGCAGCAGGGAACAGCGTGTGTAAGGAAAGGACCCAGCTGTTACACATCATCCCTTCCGCTGCCTTGTCATGTACAAAGTTATGTCATTCAAGTCTTCACAAATCAATAAGTATAGGTCCCTAGCTTCTATTTTTAGTGGTTACCTAATATCTAATTAGACATTAAATGAATCCACTATTGTTAGATATTTAGTTTGATTTATGTTGTTATTATGACTAGAATTGTAAAACCCTTCCTTGTGCATTCTTGTTAAGAAAAAATAATCTCATCCAGTATTGCTGGGCCTGTCTGAGTTCCCTCAGGGGTCCTCGGATCATTCCATTGTATGACCATAAGACTTATTAAAATGTCATACATGTCACAGCCTTCAGCAGAGGCCATCTGCTCCCAGAGTGACATGGCTAGTGAGAACAGATGCCTTGTCCTTTTGTAGTTTGAAATTCTATCCCAATTATATGCTACATATATGATCATCGTACTCGTATATGCTTCAGAATAGCTGGTTGTATTTTGTTTTTAGAGACTAATTTTTATTCCTGAGATAATTCCACTTAAAATATACCGTGGAATCAAGAAACTCATCTACTTAATTTTAATTTACCTTCATTTCAAAACTAAATTCTACACTTTTGGAAGTGCAGCATT
>NW_007727101.1:499352-567378 GCF_000696425.1 Galeopterus variegatus
TTGTACAGTATGATTAACTATTAGAAAATATGAAGTGGTGGGGGGGGGTCCCACCTGTTAGCCTCCTCCCTATTTTATTTCTTTAGAAAAGGGAAAAAATACACAAAACTCTGTAGATAGTACAATAATTAAGCCTATTAATCTCTAGAGAAAAATCAGGCATTGAGTCACTACGACCACAGGTGAACACACCTGCATACAGCTCCTGTCTTCCTTTTGGAAACATCCTGGACTTGGGACTTTAGAACTGCAACGTTCATGAAGCACTGTTATTTGTTTCAAAACAAAGCATTCTTTTCTTAGGGTTGTGCATGTGTGTGTGGGTGTGTGTGTGGATGTGCGTGTGTCCACATATATGTATAGATGTATTTAATTGCCTCTACTTGGAAACAGATAAACAGATTCGCCACCTGAATTTGGGTGGGTGACATTCAGGTGGAGGTACAGTGTCGACTATTCCCATTCTCTGAAGTGACCACAACGTGGGAAGAACAGGACTGCTTCAAAGGACATCAGGCAATGACTAGAGTTTGGGCTTTATTCCTTATGGGGCACAGATACAACCTTGAAGTAATCCCATAACTTCTCTCAGTCTTCATTTCCTTGATAAAATGGGGATAAAGTTAGATCTGATAACTCACATAAATTTGCGCAAAATGAGCAAAAACTAAATCTAAAATTCTTAAAAATTGATTAGCAACCTTGTACCATAATAAATGCAGCAAGGAGGTTAAAGAGTCAGACAGCCCTGATTTCTATTACAGCTTTATCTCATCAAACAGAGAATTTCATCAAGTTACTTAAACATTTCATACCTCAGCTTTCTCATCTGTGAAGGGATACTTTGTGGACTTAGGGGAGCATTATGTTGCATCATACATGTAAAGTACCAAAACAGCATCAGTTAATATACACCAGTCAGTAATTTTTTAAATCAAAAATATCATTCTCAAATATTAGAGAATTTTAGACTAATAATTGAAATGTATTAAAATCCATCAAATAAGTTTAAATTCATGAGTTCATAATAGGAAAAAAAATCATTATCTTAGAAACTGGTAAATAAAGAGAAATTATTAAGTTTTTATCCTGCTTTTTCTATATATACTGTACCAGTAGACAACTAAATAGGGGACAAAGAAAAGTGTCTCTCAACAGAATTTTTACAACTACTATATAAAGAAATATGGAACTTAAATATCGCAGTTTTAAACCCTCAATTACTTAATGAACATATACACTAAGCATCAATAGATGTTAACATCAAAGAAAGAACAAGACCAGACTTTATGTGCCCCTTGAAAGAACACAACTTTAGCTGTAGTCCCACGAAAGCCACTGAAGTTGAGCCTGATTCAGAGGCTGCAGTCACAAATTCCAGGCTGTGGGGAACTGTACGGTTCAAATAGGCCCAGTCCCTAAACAGATAAATCTTATTTCAAAAAGAAAAACAGGGGGAAATGGCAGAAATACCTATAGATTAAAAAAGACTCAAAAGACATAACTAATTAGAACAGTCACAAATTCCAGGCTGTGGGGAACTGTACGGTTCAAATAGGCCCAGTCCCTAAACAGAAAAATCTTATTTCAAAAAGAAAAACAGGGGGAAATGGCAGAAATACCTATAGATTAAAAAAGACTCAAAAGACATAACTAATTAGAAAAAAAAAAAGTATCAGCCTAAACTATAACGTCTATGAATGCATACTTGGGTGATTAAAAAAAAAAGTATCAGCCTAAACTATAACGTCTATGAATGCATACTTGGGTGATTAAAAAAAAAAGTATCAAGGAAGCAGGTACTACAGAAGTCAGCAGAGCTGCTGGGGGCGAGAGGTGAGTGTGTTTGAGGTGAGGAACACAGGACAGGAATTCTGGGGTGGCTGGCAGTTATTTCTTGACCAGTGTGGTGGTTACAAAGCTGTTTGACTTGAAACAGTTCATTAAGCTATATATACTTTATAGGGCTTTGTGTATTTGGTTTTTTTAAAAAATAAATGACAACATTTTTAAATGACAACAGAAACAAAATACTTGGTGCCTTTATCATCATCATCATCTAACTCAATGTATAACCAACTCAGGGAAAATCACAAAAAGGAATTTGCTTTCAACTAAAGAGCCCTTTTCCTAGTAGAGTAACAATCTCATTTCACGTTACCAGTCATGGTCGTCTCCTAGAAATATTTATAGAATTTTTTTCTGCTCTAAGAGAAAATTGCAGGAAGATTTTGCAAGATGTTTCTTATCCATGAATGTCAGAAAACATTTTAAAAATATAAAATGCATGTAACAAATGTTAAAAATAGTACTCTTTGAGAAAGCAGATTTATTCCCCAGGATTCTTGTTTTCATACCTAAAATGGTATTTTAAATCTTCTATCTCTTTCTTTAGTGAGCATTCCAAGACATCTACATTTATCTCTGTATACTAATGACTGCTGCAGATACAGTATTTTAATCTCATGGGAATCATTGCTTGTAGTCAGGTCAACTTGTGTTTTCAATAATATGTAATGATATATTCTACTTTGTGTTGTCTATGGCAGATATTACATCAGGGGACATTTAATAAATCTTTAAAGAGATCAGACTTCAGTGTTTCCAATAGCAATAGAAAGAATGTTTTGAAAATGCAAGATTTAATTTTTTTAAATTTTTTTTTAAATTGAAAAAAAAAAATTGTTGTTGTTGTTGTATGTCCCAGACTTGAGTTGAAACAAAGTGTCTGGATGCTAATAAGCTCCTAGTCTGGAGGTACATTTATTCTGTATTTCTGCAGCATATGAGAGAAGTGGTTGTGGATAGGTCACAGATTTTCTGAAATAGAATGTTCAGATATCAGAATGATAGCCCTGAATTTCCAAGAGATGCTTGTCCAATTTCTGGCTAATGAAGGTAGTATCTCCATTGATATTACATAAATCTAACTCCTAACCGATGATTCCAACTTTGGGTCTGGCACAATTTCATTTTTATTACATATGCATTTCAGTTAATTTACAAGACAACCCAAGGAATTAGATGTCCTTACAGAGGAGGATGTAAAACACAAAGGGACCTTGGAGTCACAGAATTAAGTTAAAGAGCTACAGCTAGGATTTAAATCCAGAAAAACCCTCCGTCATATTGATTTTCATATTGATTTAACATTTTATTTATTTTTTTGCTCTAGCCTTTCAAAGACAGACATTTTTAGAGTTTTGTATGTGCCAAGCACTATGTTAAGTGCATATTTTATAACTTGAATTACAAAAACTCACAATCCATTGGCAGCTTTCTGCACAGATCATTTGCATTGTAGTTAATCTCTTGGAAATTTTTTTAATGTTTTGGTGCCCGTAGCAACACAATCCTTATCTCCTCTTCTGTGTGGCACACTCATCCCTTCTCAGGCTCCTGTCTCTCCTAACTCATACTTTCTCAAGTCTGTTTCCCACTGAGCTATCCAGAAAAATAAATGGCAGAAAATGCTAACCCATGCTGCTGAATCATTCAATCAATATTGAAAAATTCACTGCATTGGAAAATGTCAAGTTTCTCCATCACTGGCACCCAAGCATCATCACCTCATTGACCATTCCTAACTCCACTGATGTCATAAATATACCTGAGCCAGAAAACTAATTGTCCAACATTGATGAGAAAGTAGGGGAGCATGTGGAATCCCCTTCTGGACTCTTTGAATACATCTGCAGAATTAGGGCATTTGTTTGTATAATTTCTCCAGGGACATGCTCGATTATTCTGCATCAGCTTTGTAACTAATGGTGATAATAGCTATTTTAGTTTAATATAACAGGAGCCCAGGAGGAGGAACAGGTGCAAAGGGAATTAAATTAAAAATCTCTCTCTTTAGAAAATCAATCTGCCCGTGTTAGCTGTACAAGACTGGCTGTTCTGCCTGGCTCCCCGCCCTCTGCCTTTCTCACCTCCTGTGTGAACCCAGGACCTCAGCTCTAACTTCAACTCTGAAAGCATGGGCGAGAGGATTTAAAGCCATTTAAGACCTATGCTGTGATTCAGTCATAAATTTATTCTGGCTGACCTGCTCTTAAACTAACTTTTTCCTGGAGCTAATAAAAAATAATAAACTATGAATACTTGTTTGTTAAGGACTATACTATATGTTTTACATATATTAGTCCATCTTATCATCGAATAAGTAAACAGATGTTATTAGTCTGTTTTGTGGGTGAGGAGGTTAAGTGGCTTACTCAGGTCATACAACTAGTAGATGCTGGAATGAAGATTTCAGCCCAGGTCCATCCAACTCCAGAGCCAGTGCTTGGTGCCCTGTGCAGATTCCCCAGTGAGGGCCTTGTCTTGCGCTTGCCCAATGCCATCCAAAGAGCTGCTGCCCCAGAGCAGAGCATGAGGCTGGGGCAGCTGACCACTACTCCTGATGCTGACCACTGCCATCTGCCTGGATTCCAGATCACTGCTTCTTAGAGACTGCTGTACTCCACCTGCCCTTTTGGATTCTTAATGCTTATTACTGTTGTCTCCTTCCTCTTGCTAATCACCTACCTGAACTGAACATGATTATGGCTCTGCTTCTCGGGCACGCTTCGATGGACTTTCTGTCCTTCCAGCTCCTGCCTTACACCACTGAGCAAGTTCTAGAATTTTCCAGGCTGGTGCCTGTGTGTGTGTGTGTGTGTGTGTGTGTGCATGTGTGAGTGTATATGTTTTTATATTTTGTTTGTTTTTTGGTTATTATTTTTAATGCTATAGGTAACAAGGTCATGATCATTTGGATAATAAGTATCAATGTGAGACTTCAGTCAGTTGCCATAATCTATTATGTCACTGGGCCAGAAGGCGACGAAGAAGGATATAACCCTTATATAGGGCCTTCAGAAACCAGAATACAGCCTCTGTTAGTCAAGGGAGGTTCCCCTGGTGAAGGCAGAAATCTATAATAACCTTGCAATTGTCTCTGCTACTTAGGTCTTTACAGGTGTCCCAAAATATCTGTTCTCACAAATGAAAACTGAGAACTTAGTCCTTGGTAGATTTTACTGGGAAAAAAAAATGTTTAACTTTAAACATACAATATGGTGAAAAACATATATATGCTCACAAAGTATATATCTTACAGAGTGTGGTTTCACTATTACCTCCCAGTATTCCCTCAATCATAAAAAAATCCTGTGCAAGCTACTTCCCTTGGCCTCCCGGTTCTGTCTTCTGATCCTCTTCCCTGTCCCATGCTGTTCACATCACAGACCAGTTTGAGAACAATTCAGTCTTCAAGTCTGAATTGCTAAAAATTCACTCAAAGTGCAACCTCACCAATTTCCTCAGCTTTAGCTCCTCTTATTTCCACCTTCACGTATTTAAGCATAGCTAGGAAATCTCAAGTGCGCTGTGAGATACTGATCATGATTCATTGTCTATGTGCCCTGACTGTAGTAAATCTGCATCTCCATGTTAGAGCTAAGGAAGAACTGGGGTCCAGTCTAGATTTGTATGGGAAAAAGACAGGAAATCTAGTGTTTTGGCTCCACTGGAAAGCTGGAAAATATGTACACATATACCTACTCATGTATGCATATACATACGCGTACGTCTGTTTACACCGTGTGTACATTTCTACATAGAAGATATACACATCTTCTCAATCTGAACATAAATGATATTGGGCCACTTAAATAAATTCATTTAAAATAAACAGCAATATTTTATTTTGCAGAGAAAGAATGAAATTGAAAAACAAAACGATATGCAAATATGCATATTTTTTAAATTTAATAAAATTTAGGTTAACTTTCTCCATGTATCAATTTTATAAGTGAACAAATTATGACTCAAGTGCTGATATTTTTGAGTAATTTTTCTTTACAAATTTTATGGTTGCATGGTATGCCAGTTTCACTTCATGTTTGCCTTTTTTAGCCCAATCAGGAAGTACCTGTACTTAAACAAAATTACTACCACGGTATCCCAAAGGCTTTGCTTAATCTTTTCGTATTCTCTTGTTTTTGCAATGCCAATCTCTCATCGTCACGTGGCCTCTCTCTGTCCTTTTCTTCCTTCTCCCGTCCCTTCTTTTTCTTTTTCCTTACATTTTTTCCAAACACTTTGTTGTAATTAGTTCTGTGCATGGTTTGAGTAATTCTTCAATATGACTATCAGGGAAATATTAGGGTTCAAAAAGTTTGTGGACAAATGGAATTAAATGATAAAAATTAAAAATACAAACTTTATTACTCAACATAAGCTCCATCAAGTTGAAGAGATTTTGTAAGTGAGGATACCAGCAATTAGTCCATCCCCAAAGAACTGAGGGTCTTGGAAATTTAATCATGTCCACGCAGTCTTGTTTACATTATTAACTGAAGAAAATTGGGTGCCCTTTAAATATATTTTTAAGATTAGGAAACAAAAAGAAATCAAGTCAGGATTTCAAGGTGAATGCCTAATGATTTCTCATTGAAACGCTCCCCAAATTGCCCTTGTTCGATGAAAGCAATGAGCTTTCCCCACTGTCATGGTGAGGAAGGATTTTCTGCTGAAGCTTTGGCTAACCTTCTCAAAGCACTCTCATAATAAGCAGATGTTAGCATTCTCTGGTCCTCCAGAAAAGTCAACAAGCAAAATGCCTTGAGAATCCCAAAAGACTGTTGCTGTGACCTTTGCTCTTGACTGGTCTGCTGTCTGCTTTCGCTTTGACTGGGTCACTTCTGTTGTCTTCAGGATCTTACTGGGAAAGCCGTATGTCATCTCCAGTTACAATTCTTTGAAGAAATGCTTCAGGATCTTGATCCCACTTGTTTAAAATTTCCATTGAAAGCTCCGCTTTTGTCTGCAGCTGATCTGGGCACAACAGTTTTGGCATCCATCGAGCAGAAATTTGCTCAACTTTAATTTTTCAGTCAGAATTGTGAAAATAAAACCAATTGATATGTGTACGGTGTTGGCTATTGTTTCTTCTGTTAATCATAGGTCCTGTTCAGTTAGGCACATGCAAGATTGATTTTTTTCCTTGCACATTGATGTCAATGGTATGCTGCAGAAGCTTCATTTTCAATATCATCTTGTTCCTTCTTAAAACAAGTTATCCATTTGTAAACTGCTAATTTTCTTGGGGCATGTCCTTGCAAAATTTTCATAAAGCATCAATGATTTCACCATTCTTCCACCCGAGCTTCAGCATAAAGTTGATGTTTGTTCTTGCTTCAACTTTAGTGGAATTTATGTTGCCCTAATAGGGGTTCTTTTCAAATTGATGTGTTATCCTTCTTAGTGCCTAAACCTAGATCATAGTCAGACATGTTATAACAAGTTAGTACGAGTTTATTTTGGTGAAAAATTTTTGAAATCCAAGCATACTTTATTTATAATACACATTTTCCTTGAACTTTTTGAAGACCCCCCCATATAAATCATTGCATATACTGCAATATCTGCAATTCCATTTTGTAATGGATTTGCTTTGCATTTATATTGTATTGTTGGTGCAACATTTGGAAATTACTTAGAGATGATTTACACATGATGGATGATTGAGTGGAGGTTAATTCTTTAAGTATTTAGCATGTAAGTGAACACTTTAATGTTATAATGTCTCACTTCCATACATATCTTTCTAACTTTAGGGATTGGGTAATAAGCAGCCCGTATATATCATTACAGGATTAGAGTATAATTACTATTCTGTCTCACTACTTTCACTCAACATGTCGTAGACATTTTTCCATATTAATACACACAAAGCAGGCAATGGTCAAAGAGGGAAAGCAACGTGTACAAATTTTCCCATCTTGTTAATGACAGAGCCAGGCAGAGATACCCCCATTCCCTGTTCAGTTTTCTGTTGCTGCTATTGTTGTTGTTTTAATTAAACCATATTCACTTCAGGATTTTTTAAAATAAAGTATTTGGTATTTACTAGTCTAATTTCTTATTTCCTAACACTGCAATTCTTAATCAAGAATAGGTGAACAAAGAAATCTGGTGTAGTTCAAAGTGTATGAATAATTTTGCAGTTAGATTGCTATTGCTAGGAATTGGAGTTAGATCAGAATACCGGCTCAAACACCTGTTCTTTTAAAACAAGAGTTCTTTACTTTCAAATGGAAGACTGCAACATTTCTGACTCTTTCTGCAACGTGGCCATTCAAAATCCATTACTGAGAAATAGGATGTAAAAGTTAATGTTACATTTTATACTCGAGAAAAACACATCCATTTTGCTGCTAGAAAGGTAGCATTACATGGAGAATGCTGGAAATGTAAACAGTGTTTTTGGCAAAATTACCTCAGAAATTTGAAAGGGAAATTTATAATGTCATTACTTATTATAGTTGCAAAACTATTTTAAGAAATGCTGAGGTCCATATGTTATTAGAGCCAAATAAAATATTATAAAATAATGATACTAAAGGAGCTTTACTTTTAAAATAAATCTTCTCCCACTACCCACCCCAAAATAAAAGGGATCCAGCTCCCATAATTACAGAGAAAAACTCTTACGTGACTTAATTGTTTCCACTTACATGTCGTATTCTAGGTTACAGGCAGGCTTAGTTCTTCACTTCTATATTGAGCCCTAGAGATGTGTACAGTGGGACAGATTTAAAGTGGAAGTTCAATATTGGAATACCTTGAGCATATCTGTGGGTTTTCCACATCTGTGGATTCAACCAACCACAGATCAAAAATATAAAAAAAAAAATGTGTCTGCACAGAACATGTGCAGACTTCTTTTTTTTTTTTCATTATTCCCTAAACAATACAGTTTAACAACAATTTACATAGCATTTACATTGTAGTAGGTGTTATAAGTAATGTAGAGATGATTTAAAGTACACGGGAGGATGTGTGCAGGTTATGTGTAAATACTAGGTCATTTTATATCAGGGACTAAAGCACCTGCAGATTCTGGTATTGCTGAGAGTCCCTGCAACCCATCCTCCATGGCTACTGAGGGAAGACTGTAGTTGCTGCTGTATTTTCTAAACCCATTATTTCTGAAATAGATTCCCGAACTGCTCTAGGAATAGAGAAATTTAAATGAAATGCTCAAAATGGAAGGTGGCAACTACAAAAGTAATTTTGAAACCTCTGGTTTTATGTTAAAGTTATGGAAACTTTGCCTTTTACTTAATAGTGTGTGTGTGTGTTTGTGTGCATGCCTTACTACAAAAACAATGCATTGTTCTTGTAATAGGGCTTTAATCAATTTGTCTTCATTGAGCTCAGCATTCTGAGGGGATAAGTAGCTGGTCTTGCGTACTGCTGGGTGCACTAGGACGCCTGCCTGGGGTCAGCTCTCTTTCAGCTAACCTTGCATGGCAGCGGCTGGCATATCTGGAAGTAACTGGCCCTCTGCCATGTTTCTCCTCCTCCTCCTGGGACCACCTGCTTACATGGGTATTCAATTTCGGTGAAAGGACATGTGAGAGCAAGCCCAATCACCCAGACTTTTCAGGTTGTGTTCCATTTTCTAACATCCCATTGGCCATAAGAAGTCATATGATTGGGCTCAGAGTCATATTGGGAGGATGCTACGTAGTTGTAGGGCAGGAGGAGTGGATTAGAGACCATGAAAGATTAGAGCCAATTAGGCAATCACTCTACTGCACTGCCAAAGCCTCAAATTTTCAGTAAAGAAACTGAGTACCTGGAGATTATGGACTGACTCATCTATGAAGAAGGATTTATTCCTATGTCTTCACTTCTACCCTAATGTTAAGGACTATTCATTTTTGAAGAAAAGAGTATCATTATGTTATGTTCATATAGCAACTTTACAAGTGTAAAACACTTTAAATTCATCACCCTGTGTGTTCTTTAAATCACGTGATGAAACTGTGGGCCAGGATGTTTTACCCATTTTAGGGATAAGGACACTGGGTCTCTGAAGGTTTGAACAACTACAAGAAAAAATAGCTGATAAAAACAAAGCAAGCGTTGTCATTTTTAAATAACCCACCTAGGTCTTTTTCCACTAAAATTTATAGACTCCTTGGACAATTTCTCAAAAGTCTTTCATTAGTTCTCACATCCTTAGCTCTGCAAAGAGGCTCCAGAGAATTTTACTCCTTGTCTGAAGCTTCTCCCTCTAAACTAGGTGAAGCTACCGCGATTTATCAGAAAGAATGATCGGTTGCAGGAGGCACTGAAATTTGAGCCCTGATACGCAGGAGCTGAACAAGTATTTAAACAAGTCATTCAAACTCTCAGAGCCTCATCTTCTTAATCTGCAAAATGTGTATGCAAAAACTTGCCTCTTGCAACACTTATAAATTTAAATAAGGCAATATAGACTCATTACAGTCCCCAGATGAACAGAAGAACCTGAGTTTTATCTTTCCTGACTCCCAGCTAACACCTTCCATAAGCCCATATATTGTTCAACATAACAATAAATCTGAGTCGAAAACAAAAAGTTTCTGATTTTAATTTTTTTTAAGGCAGACTGATGGATAGATAGATGGATAGGTGGAAAGAGAAATGAGCTGTACAAGTATAAGTTATATTTTTTTTCTTTTTCATTTTGAAATAATTCCAAAAGTGCAGGAAGTTTGCAAAACATAGTTAAAATGTTTTTTTTTTCCTAAACCACTTGAAACTAACGTGTTGACATGATGCCCCACCACCTCTAAATGTTTTAATGCATTATTCCTACAAAATATCAAAATAAGAACATTGATATTGATGTATTACTACTACTTAACACTCAGACTCCATTCAAATTTTGCTAGTTGTTCCTATGATGAGCTTTACAGTAAAAGGATCTAAGTCAGGATCAAGCATTGTGTTTAGTTGTCACGTCCTCTTAGTCTACTTCAATCTGGAAGGGTTTCTTGGACTTTCCTAGGCTTTTATGGCCCTCATGCTCTTGAAGCTTACCTGCCAATTATGTTACAGTATGTCTTTCAATTTGGGTTTGCATAATATGTCCTCAAGATTCTATTGTTTTTATACTTTTGGCAAGATTTTCACAGCAGTGATGTTGTGTTTTTCCAGTTTCATTCTATTGGCTGTTGCATTATCTTGATTTGTTCCATTTTTGATGATGATGTTTACTTTGAACACTTGATTAAGGTCATGTCTGCCAAGCTTTCCTATAGTAAAGTTAGTCACTTCCTAGTTCTTGTGATTAATAAATATTTTATGGGGAATTACTATAAAATGATGTAAATACCTGATTCCTCACCAGTGTTTGATTTCTTCATTTATTAATTTATATCAGTTCAGACTCAAGATTTTTATGATTTATTCACTGGTTGAAGATCTAAGTTTTTGCCTGTGGGAAGCTCCATGAGTTGGTTCTTCTCCAGCATGCTTCTATCATTCTTTGAGTGTTTCTTTTCTTTTTGGCAAAATAAAATGTTCAAAGCACATCTTGTATTTTCCCTACCCAAGTCTAGTAATCAGCTATTTCTCTAAAGAGCCTGGTTCCTTTTACTGGGGAATGGCATTTAGCAACCAAGGACTGGATAGTTAGATGTCACGTTTTCCTCATTGCTCTTGGGATGTTGCAGGTCCCAGAACCTCTCAAGTGGACAGAGCTAGGCAATATGTATGCACATATTATTCACATATGCAAACACACATGTGTATTTATACCTAATTTATTTCTACTCACATTTACCTGCATAATTATTTCCATATTACTATCTATCTAAACATCTTAGATTGCTAAGACTACCATAACAAAATATCAAAGGCTGGGTGGCTTAAACAACAGAAATTTATTTGTTCACAGTTCTGGAGTCTGGAAGACCAAGATCAAGGTGTTGGCAGGGTCAATTTCCCCCGAGCCTCTCTCCTTGGCTATCAGATGGCTTTTTCTCTGTGTGTGTGAACCTTGCTCTCTCTATGTGTCCAAATTTCCTCTTCTAAGGACACTAGTCATATTGGAGTAAGGTCCACCTGAATGACCCCATTTAACCTTAATTAACTCTTTAAAGGTCCTGTCTCCAAATATAGTCACATTCTGAGGTGGTGGGGGTCAGGACTTCAACATATCTAACATATCTATCAATCTAATTAGGAATTTGCATTTATGCTTCCAATTCCAAGTCAAAACCACAAAGCTTATTCTAATGATCTCTCTTTCTGACTCTAATTACACCTATTATATTTACATATTGGATTAACCCCCCCAGTATGTCATCTCATGTCATCCTACCACCACCTCCCCACCCTCCCCTGTGTGGATGCTTCCTTGCCCCACTCAGGCACCAACACTTCTGGCTGTATATTGCCCTCCTGCTATCCAACACACGTGTGCATGCACACACACACACACACACACACACACGTACTCACACACTACCTAATTTGTTTGAACTCAACAAATATCTTTTGGACTGAATTATTCCTAAAGTAGGAAGGAGGAGAAGGAAAAAAAAAAAGAAGGAAACAAAGGAAAGAAGAAAGGACAGAAGGAGTGAGGGAAGGAGGGAAGTAGGAGGAAAGCAAGTCCTGGAAGGATGGCAGGCAGATTTGCAGGACGACCACCTTAGGCAGAGACATAGATTGCAGTCAATGACACAATTGAGCACTCCTACTCCCCCCAAAATGCATTAATAACAGGGAATTCTCCTTAATAACTATATAGGGTTAAAATCTGATTATATGATGTGAAGATATTTTAAGAGAAAAACATCAGACCGAACTCAGGGCTTAATTATTGAGTTGTTGTTGTTATCTTCTTGTATTTAGCTAAATTTTTAGTTAACTTGTGTAATCAGGATATTATACAATCAGAAATGGCATATTTAAAATAGAAACTGCAGCTAGAAATAGGCAGAATGTTATAAAGGTGAGTAGCACAGGTTCTGTATCCAGAACACTCTGGGTTCAAACTCTAGCTCAGTCACTTCTGGCGGTGGGCTTGGGAGGGTCACTTAAGCCCTTGAGTTTCAATTAACATGCAGGGTGATATACTGAGCTTTCTGTAGATTGGTGTGAATATCAAATAAAATAATGGATTACACATCTGGGCCTTACACTCCTCTTACTGACTTTCTTCTACTATTAATCTCACTATCTTAAGTTCTCTGGAACTTGGGTGATCCTCAGAAAATAGGCCTTCACTTCCCATCAATACCCAGTGACCTACCTGAATAGGGAATGTGTTGCCGTATTAAAAACCTGTCAACCCAAGATAGCCCAGCCCAAACCTGAAGCAGTAACACTGCTGCCTCTTGTCTTCCACCCTCAGTTCATTCAAGAACTAGTACTAATAATAGGGTCGCAGAAATCCTTGGAAGAGATTTGCATATTCAACCAGTCTAAGTCCCTTGATTTATGGAACCAGAAGCTGAGGTCAAGAAGTATTTTGTTTAAAGTCATCGAGTAAAAGAACACCATTATTTGAAGAAGAAAATATATTATTAATATTTTTGAAGGTAAAACTTTTTGTAGATATATAATTATATCCCCTCAAAAATGCATTAAAAAATCTTTTGTGTAACTGAGAAGTTTTCATTTTCCTTCTTTGAGGCTGTGCAACACTTCCATGTAATTTAAAATGTATTTCTCTCAATAGTAGTCCAGGCGTAGTCCCAAACCTCCCTCTCTCAGGTGCTCCATACCCCACCACAAAGTCGTTTATTGTTTATAAGTCTAACTGACTCTTATCAGACTTTATTAAAAGAGTAAGGCAAGGCCTGATGCTAAGATGGGTGGTCACATAATAAAGAAAAGGGGTCCTGTGGGAAAACTAGGGTAATTTAGTCAGGCTCCCTCGGCTCAGGTCTAGTTGGGGGTTGAGCAGCATATTTCTTGTAAACAAGGTGTGTGTGGGTGGAGTTAGTGCGCATGCGCACCAATGTGTCTTTTTAGTTTTGTTGCTATTGTATGTTCTTGAGTTAGTGAAGGAGCACTGGCTGGCAGAGCTCGAGTCTAAAAAAAGAGCATGTTTACTCTGCTGGCAGCTGCTCAGTTTTCCTTTGGACTTTGCTGGTAGAAGTGGACTTTCTGAGTTTGTCATTCTACCACCTAGCTCCTAGACATGTGTGTGGTGAATAAAGACTATTCCTTTTTCAACCAAGGCTCCAAATGTGAAAGGAGCCAGTTACCTAGCTCATAGACCTCCATGTGAAGGGTCTGTGAACAAGCTCGAGGGGTCTGCAAGCTCCAGCCCCAGCCCTTGCTCTACAATTGGGGTAGCTGGCAGGATTCTGAGCAGGTACAGGAGCCAAGAAGCCCTTGGAGAAGGAGGAAATGTGGCTACTTTCGAACATGTTGTGCCCCGTGGCCACTTTCCTGTTGACTGGGATCTGGTTGCGGCTTACTGTACTGCAAGGTAGCATAGACCAGGCACTACAGCAGAGAACTCCTTGGGAGGGAGAAGAAATGTGGCTGTCCTTGAGCATGTGGTGGCTGGTGGCCACTTTATGCTGACTGGATCCTGGCTGCTGCTCACTCTGCTGCAAGTTGATCAAGATTTGAAGCGGAAAGCAGAGTTGTTGGTGAATGATGTGCAGCTACTGGAAGATTCAAAGAGGAAAGCAGAGTTGTTGGAAATGCGGATGACATGCAGTGACTGGTCACTCCAGCTTCTCACACCAGGGAAGACAACAAACCCAGTGGTGAGTTGGGGGAGAGCATGCACCTCCAGGTATGACCTGTTGTGCATCAGAAAATGAAGTACGAGCAGCCTGTGGGACCAGGCAGATGACCAGTGGAAAATCCACAGGTGACCCAATTTACCACCTATGTCCCATATACCCAGGTTGAGTTAGTTGACTTGGGGAGACAGTTTTGGCAGAAACAGGTGGAGCCCCTGGCTGCTTGGCTGTTGAAGTTATGGGACCTAGGGGTGGATAGTGTGGTATGCTCTGGAGAGGAGGTGGAAAAATTGACCTCCATCACCATGCACCATCCCTGAGGCAGCGGCTGCAGAATAGCTGCAGGTATGCACCAGGGCAAGGTAATCACTCCTTAATGGAATGGGTGAGTGCAGCTGCCTGAACTGTGTGGGCAAATGCTGGAGAATTGCCCAAGATTGTTAATAAATGGCAAACAAATGCTGAGTTAGTTCAAATAATTTGAGAGCTGGGGATGCGGCAGTCCATGTTTAATATGAACATTCATGGCCCAGACGATGAAAATTTTGCAGGCAGCATGAGAGACTTAGTGCTGCAGAATGCCCCATCAATGTCCTTTGGGTCACTGATGGCCATACTGACCCCATACATTGGTCATACTATACATGAGGTAACGACCATGGTAGCCAGCCTGGGTGAAGTAGAAGATAGAAGACAAGCAAAAGGGGTCCAAAAGGTGGCTAAGACCAAACCCCCAAGAAATACTCAGGCTTTTATCCCAAAGGGACCAAGCAAGACTAGCTGTAAGTAGATGTGGCTTGACTTGCTTGTAGCAGAGGTTAATAAAAAGAAAATTTGGCAGGCAGCCAAATGCAGTTCTGTTTGCCCTGTGGCAGCAATTGTGCCCTGAACAGTGTTTCACCCAACATGCAGAAACAGGTAGCAAAGTATGCTCAGTGGATTTAAGACTTTTTGGTTGCTCCTGAGGAGGCAGATGAACTGTTCCATTTTGATTAGGGAGCAGGCCAAGGTGCTAATCTTTTGAGGGCAGGAGAGGACCAGAGGCCTCATGTTGAATTGGCAATGATGAAGCTAATGCTCTGGCTTAGGTAAGGTGGCTGGAGAGAGTTCCAGCAGCTGATGTGGCTGGGTGGCTATGTTGGAGAATGCAGTATGCTGGCTGAAGGACCGGGTGGTTGATGGCTCGCTGGTTGCTGCATAAACCTGAGAAAAAATGCCCCTGATGGGCAGATGTGCTCCTGATGAGAAGATGGGTGCCCCTGATGGGCAGATAACTCATGTGAGAGTGCCCCTGACACAGTGGCAGGTGGATCTTGTGGGACTACTGCAAAAGTCAGAGAGTTACTGGTTTTCTGTTTGTATGGCCTTGTGGGGCCCCAAACCAGGCAAAATACCTATTACCTCAAGATGGCAAACTGGCATGTATCTTACCAGAGGGGTGAGAACTTCCCCTATTGGTACCAATAACCCTTCTGTCTTTTCACCTATAGTGTTCTGGCTTCAGGCCCTGCACCAGAGTCAACTGGGTACATACATACGTTGGCATGATCATCTACTGAATATGAACTGAACTTCACATCAGTATGACTACAAGATTCCCATGGAAAATCACACCAGTGATGACTGCTAACCAGAAATGTGTGACTAAAGGACAGAACTACAGGACAAGCCTTAGGGAAAAGCCTTATGCCATATTGAACAGACAAAAGGTTGTATAAATAAAAGTGTCATTTACCCTCACTAAGGGAACATCACAGAAGATTTTTAATACCTAGATTGTATGGTGAGGGACACTGAAGGGGTGGATTGTAAGAAAAATAGGATAATTTAGTCAGGCTCCTTTGGCTCAGGTCTGGTTGGGGGTTGAGCAGCACATTTCTTGTAAATAAGTTGTGTGTGGGTGGAGTTAGTGCACATAAGCTCCAATGTATCTTTTTTGTTTTGTTGCTATTATGTATTCTTGAGTTGATGAAGCAGGGTGGCCAGCAGAGAGCTCGTGTCTAAAAATAGAGCATGTTTACTCTGCTGGCAGCTGCTCAGTTTTTCTCTGGAATTTGCCAGTAGCAGCTGGGTTTTCAGTTTTTTCTTTGGACTTAGCTGGTAGCAGTTGAGTTTCTGAGTTTCTCTCTGTACTGCCTAACTCTTAGATGTGTGTGTGCTGAATAAAGACTATTCCTACTTCAGCCAAGGCTCCAAGGTCCTTTTTGCTGGTTACCTAGCTCATAGACCTGCATGTGAAGGGTTCATGAATGGGTCTATGAGCACCAGACCCTAGCCCTAGCTCTACAGGTCCGAATTCACAATGTAATAAAAAACACAGGTGCAAAAGTCACACTCCTCCAAGTCCCTAACCATCTATATAAATACTTTTTATTTTGTTTTGAAAGTGTTCATATGTACAACCACAAGTTTGCATGCCTTGTCCATTCCATGAAAAAGTAGGCAAGGTACGTCATAATTTAAATGTCACAGTTTACAGATGTGTTGACCTAAGCAAATTCTCCAAAAGGCAATAATGATAGTAACCTCAATAAAAATAATAATACCCTATATTTAATTGCAGGTGTAGTTTATAGACTACTTCCAGTTCTGCATATCACTTAATTTTCACAAAAACCCTATGACATGAAGATTCAATGCATTTCACAGGTGAATAAACAGAGGCTCCAGGAAGATTTCACAAGGTCACACTGACAATTGCTGCTGAATCCTAAACTTCTTCCTAAGTCTACTGACCAAATTCAGAGTGCTTGTTTCTCCCATGACAACTGCTTTTGTTTGGGTCAAAGTATCTTTGATAATCCTTTAACAATTTCTATAAATTTAATAATAAAGCATATTTAATCATTCTCACTGTAAGAACCTCTGATGCCCAAACAATGTCCTGGTGATCTGGATGCCATCCTTTGTATTGTCACACAATGAAGCTAGACTCTGATGAACCCATCAATGAATTATATAATCTCAGGGTCTCAAGATTACAAAGCCTGTGCTACAACAATATGGGAAACTCTTCCATCATAATTTTCATGGAGGAGGGTTAAGCACAAATATGTTATCTCTGAGTGCAAGCAAGAGAAGAAACTGATAGGTTCTGCATGGGAACAGCTCCATGTTGGATGTGACTGGCACCATTTTACAAACACTCAGCACAAAATGGCTGCTGACCTTTCCCTTATGAGAAACCTCATGGTTTCTGAGAAATAGAAACTCCTCCACCCCAGCGCCAAACCTCTCCCTGATTATGTCAGCCTTCCTTACAGTCTTATATTATATAAGCTCTCCCTCCCCCACACCTAGTGCTGTCCTCCAATTTGAGGGCAGCCCCGGCTGCTCTCCATTTTCAGCACAGTCCAGTAGATTTATTTCTTTTAATAAAGCTTAATCAGTACATAGATCTTGGCTCACTTTCTTTCATTTTGGTGCCGAAACCTGGGAATGGTTCTGGCCGACATTCTTGGATGATCTCCACCTGGGTTGACTGATCCTCAGCCACCCTTCCCAGACCTGCCAAACTGGGTACCTCTGGGACTCTCTCCTTTTGCCATTTCAGACCAGTGCATCCAACATCGGCCTCAATTCAGGGTGAGTCAGTGGGTCAGTCCTCTCTCACCATGGGTTCCTCCGACTTGCTCTCTCTCACTACTTCTCGAAGCCCAGGCTCCTGTCCCAGGGAACCCCTCTTGTGCCTCCCAGCTATAGGAGGATGCTCCTCTAGCCAGTCAGTGGCTTTTCTCTCAAAAAGAAGGTGCACAGCAAGGAGGATACTCTTTGCTGGCACTCTTCTTCTACTAGGACTGCCCATTTCCTTTCTCACCCTCTTCATGGGATCCTCACAATCCAAACCTCCATGCTCTGTGCCTCTGGGCTGTCTCCTGGACAATCTCTCAGTCTCCAGGGAGACATTGAAACTTGAATGCCTCATTACAATGGATCCCAGTGGCCACAAGATGGCACTCTTGATTTAGATTTCCTCAGAGATTTAGACAGCTTTTGTCACCAAAACGGCAAAGTCAGAGAGATTCCTTATGTTCAAGCCTTCTTCTATCTCTGTTCATGTCCTTCTCTCTGTCAAAACTGTCCTATGTCTCAAATTATCCTATCTCATGCCCGACCTCCACTTCCAGACTTGGATCAATCTTTTGATCCATCAGACCACCTCCTTAGGCTCCAGATCCTTCACCAGCCTCTTAACCTCTTCCCTCTCTTCCCCACACCTGCTCTCAAAACACTCATCCTCAGCCCACCACCCCCTCGCCTTCTCCCCCTTTGTCAGGTAACAAGCCCACCTCAGCTCCAGCTCCTTTATATACCCTGCATGAAGTGGCCAGGATGGAGGGAATTGTCCAGGTCCATATCCCCTTTTCTCTTTCCGATCTCTCCCAAATCAAAAAATGACTGGGATCTTTCCAGTCCGACCTGGACACATATCTTAAGGAATTCAGATATCTCACCCATTCAGGTGAGTCTTATATCTCACCTGGCATGATATTTTTATGATTCTGACTACTACTTTGTCCCTGGAGGACAGGGAACAGGTCTAGATAATGGCCCAATAGCAGGCAGATGAGGTACATGCTCAAAATAACAGGCAGCCTATGGGAGCCGTTGCTGTACCTTGCACGAACCCAAATTGGGACTACCAGGCTGGCCACAGGGATCGGGATCTCTGGGATAACAAGATCACACACTTGATTTATGGCCTCCAAAAGGTTACTCACTTGATGGTCAATTATGAAAAACTTAAAGAAATCACACAGAGATCCACTGAAAATCCCAGTGAGTTCCTAACCCACCTCTCTGAAGCTTTACATAAATACACACATATAGACCCAAACTCCCCTGCAGGCAGGGCCCTCTTACATTGTCATTACATTACCCACTCAGCCCCTGACATTCAAAAAAGAAAAATAAATAAATAAAAAAAACTAAAGAAACAAGGATGGTCCAAATACAACCCAGTGAGACCTCCTCAATGCAGCTTTCAAGGTTTTTAACAATAGGGAGGAGGAGGAGAAGAAGGATCGATACAAAAGAGATCAGGCCAAATACCAGCTCCTAGCTAATGCCATCCATCACTCACACACTCCAAAGCTGGCTGCTGCAAGGGGCAAGCCACCTGGGAACTGCTTCAAGTGTGGTCATCTTACTCTACCCTTCCTGAATATGTAGGACCAACAACTCTGTCCTCTATCACAATAGTAGGGGTCACAGGATCAGAATACTGCTCACAGATCACTCAACCCCTTTCATGCACCCTACATCACACCCAATTCACACACAAATTCTTAATAATGCCTCAATGCCCAGCCCCCTTACTGGGATGAGACATCCTTTTTAAATTCAAAGCTACTCTTACCCTAAACACTTTAACTCCAGCTACAATACCCCTGTTACAGGCTGCCCCAGACCTGGCCCCTGAGGCTTCCACCTTCCCCTCCCCCTCAGACAAGATTAATCCCATAGTATGGGATGCATCTTCTCCCTCCATTGCTATGCACCACTCCCCTGTCCTTGTTAAATTGTGGAACCCCTCTTTGTTCCCTAATGTCCCACAATACCCCATCACTAACAAACACCTAATAGGCTTAAAACCTGTCATACACAAACTCCTTTCTTCTCATCTCTTATGGCCTACCCACTTACATTCTAATACACCTGTCCTTCTGATTATAAATCCTAATGGCTCATACCATTCAGTTCAAGGCCTCGGGGCCATTAATGTGGCCATCTTACCCATAACCCCAATTGTTTCTAAACCCTATACTCTTCTATCCACAATCCCAACAACAACCCACTTCTTCTCTGTACTTTACCTCAAAGATGACTTTTTTTCTATCCCCTTACACCCTTCCTGTCAAAACCTGTTTGCCTTTACCTGGACTGATCCTGATATGTGTCGTTCTCAACAACTCACCTGGACAGTACTACCTCAGGGGTTTCAGGGTAGCCCCCACTTCTTTGGCCAGGCCTTAGCTCAAGACTTATCTAAACTTCCTCCAACCTCTAGCACTTTAATATAATATGTGGATGACCTCCTCCTTTGTAGCCCCTTCTATGAGGATTCACAGGCCCACACTGTTGCTCTCCTTAATTTTCTGGCCTCCAGGGGATATTGAGTGTCCCACAGCAAGGCCCAAATTTCTTCCCCTTCAGCTACCTATCTGGGACTCCACCTCACCCCCAACACCAGAGATACAATGGTGGATTGCAAGAGTTTAACCTCTGAACTCCCTACTCCTACCATAAAGTGTGAAATTCTTTCTTTCTTGGGGCTTGCAGGGTATCTTCCCCTGTGGACTCCTAACTTTGGCATGCTAGCAAAACCACTTTATGAGGCAGCTCATAAAGGAGATCCTGCCATTCCCTTAGATCCCACAAAGCCCATTCATTCTCCCTTCCAGCAATTGGAAGCCACTCTCCTCACAGCCCCAGCTCTATCCCTCCCAAACCTATCTCATCCTTTTGATATTGGCTTGCCCACCAGCCTCCAGTCTGATAATGGCCTGGCATTCGTTTCCCAGATGACACAACTCACAGCACAGGCATTACATATCAAATGAGACTTACATATAACATATCAGCCTCAGTCATCAGGCAAAGTAGAAAAAGCCAATCACCTCATAAAAAACACCTCACCAAGCTGTCCATAGAACTTCATCTCTCTTGGACCCAACTTCTCCCTCTAGCACTCATTCATTTGTAAGCTGCCCCCTGCAAACGCACTGGCCTCAGCCCCTTCAAACTTATGTACAGTAGGCCCTTCACTCTCCCACCTCTCCCTTCCAGCTCATTGCCTTTAGGCCAGTATCTCCCTACTCTTTTGCTCATTAGGGATCTTCTTACTTCATCCTTTCCCCACCGCCCCTCAGACTTTAACCTGAGCCAGGGACAACAAGTGTATATTAAATCCAAAATGCAAAAGCCCCTCTCGCCGTGTTGGGAAGGTCCTTATACAGTACTTCTCACCACCCCCACAGCAGTAAAAGTACTAGGAAAGGCCCGTTGGGATCACTTATCCTTCATAAAACTAGCACCTGAGACTTTACCCAAAGAATATGTTAACACCAAGCCAGAGGGGTCCCTCTACTCAGCCCCCAACCCAACACCTCCCTACACATTGCCCATTTTAGGACCCATGAAATTGAAAATCTCCAGGACCTGCACTCCTCCCCCAATCCCAGAAGAAGGATGATCTTCCCCCTGGAGATTATCCTCTCACTCTTACAGGCCCACTTCACATCCTTCACACAGGATCTACTCCAAGACTGGTCCCGACATGCTATCATGGGTTTGCCATCATGGGACATGACAAGTATATGGCACCCTGTGTCCCTAACCTTTACTTGCTACAGGATTGGCAGCAGCTGCCCCAAAGGATTGTAACAATACAGAGAGATTTCTCCAGGCCTCCTTTACCTCCTGTCAGTGGGATGCTTCTTAGCAATTTCATTGTGGCAATGTACCTTTTAAATTAACCCCTTTTGCCCCACTTTCCAAATGCCTTAAGGACTGATCTTTCTCTTTGGTCCTTGCCTCTTTTGGTGTCTTTCTAATTTCTTACAGGAATGTATGCAGGCCTTCATTCAAAAGGTCACCAGATTCTTCATGGGAGAAGGATATCAGCAACCCTTCCTTGGAAGAATACAGCCTCCCCACATGAAACTAATACCTTTCCACCTAATTGTTTTATCCATCAACATAAGTCTTTTATTTTTTCATATCTTCACCCATCTCCAGGAGGAAGTAGCTTCAGAAGAATGAGACCTTCGCCCCTTCTCTCCCTCTCTATACTTAAAAGGCAGGAATGATAGGTTCAGGACATGACCAGTGCCATCTTGGACATGACCAGTGTCATTTTACACACACTGAGCACAAAATGGCCAGCCGCCTTTCCCTTACGAGAAACCTCATGGTTTCTGAAAAACAGAAACTCCTCCACACCAGCACCAAACCCCTCCCTGATTACATCAGCCTTCCTTACAGTCTATATAAGCTCTCCCACACCCACACCTGGTGCTGTCCTCCATTTTGACCACAGCCCAGCAGATTTATTTTCTTTAACAAAGTTTGATCAGTACCTGGCATCTTGGCTCACTTTCTTTCAGAAACCAGCAAAGTTTTAACCACCTGAAAAATGGCTAAGGACAAAATAAATAAATAAATAAATAAATTCACCATAGCTATCTACTTTAGTAGATTAATGTCTTCTATTGCCCATTTCCAAAAGTGTATGTTCTCAAAGTATAAAAACAGAAAGAAAAATATGCTGATTTGAAGGTAAAGAAATTCTAACCCTTTAACTCTATGTGAGTGAAGCAGTACTTGCTAATACAATTGTGCTATAATTTTTGTGAATGTCAGTTTACAAAACTAGATTGCTTTTTAAAAATATTTGCATTTTAATTGTTGCATATTATATTTGTTAAGTGAAGAGTATTAGAGATGATTATTTAAAGTGTGTAGACATCCTGTATAAAACAGTATATTAATCTTGCAATACAAGTAATTCCACCCAATTATGTTTAAGACATACAAGTATTTTTATATGAGGACCCAGGCTGAACTCTGGGTCTCTTTTTGGAATCTGTTGTCTCCCATATGCACAGTGTCACCAGGGTTCTCTCTATCCCCATTGGTGTGACCAACTGTAATACAATTCCAGTCCTTTGTTGTATCTCTCCAGACAACATCAGTTTTTCTCTAACTGCAGGTATGATATCTAATTTTAGTTGGATAACTCAGAAATTCTACACCCCTCCAATCCAAACCCCATATTCCTCACAATACAAACTCTGATTATGTTCACTTACCCAAATCCTGTAAATATTTCCTGTTTTGGAGAATGAGATTTCCTGAAGAGTGTTTCATAGCACTCTATTTCCATGAGATGGTGCCTAAAGAAAGTATGCTAAAGCAAGTTATATTGCTGATGGGGATATTGAAGGTTCTGAGAACTTCTGCTAGGAAAAAAAAAATGAGCTGAATCTATTTTTTAAACATATACAATCAAGCATTATCTACACTTATTTGACCACAAAACCATGTTTCTTTCTATAATGAGGACTACTTATAACATGCAATCTAATATTTCTAGAAAACACACTTTGATCAGAAGATACTTTCGATTGTGTAGAAAACACAACATGACCTGCAATTTTTATATGGTGGTCCACAGAGCCCTCCTTGATGTGAGATCCTGCTATCTTCCCAGTCTTATCTTCAGTCGCCAAAGTATTTTACACTAAGTGCACTGTTACTGTACAACTAATTTCCTTTTATCCATGGCAGTCCCATGTCTGAGAACTGCCTAGAACCATTTACATATGGTTCTATCTCCTCAACACTTTCTTAATCAGCTTCTCCTTTTCCTGGAATAGTTAATAAAATAATTGTATTATCTGTGTAATAACCATACCCAATATGGATTTCTGATATAACAGCCTACTATAATAAAATTATGTGTGTGTGTGTGTGTGTGTGTGTGTACATAAATTCTCCACAAGATTGCGTTAAGTCTTCCAATCCATGAACACAGGATGTCTTTCCATTTGTTTGTATCTTGTTTAATTTCTTTCGCCAATGTTTTCAATATACAAATCTTTCACCACTTTATTTAAGTTTATTACTAAGTATTTTTTGTTGTTGTTTTATTGTAAATGAGATTGTTTTCCTCATTTTCTTTTCAGATAGTTTGTTGTTAGGATACAAAAATGCAACTGATTTTTGCGTGTCATCTTTGTATCCTACAACTTTACTGAATTCATTTATTAGTTCTAACAGTTTCTTTTTTTAATTGTATCATCAGGGTTTTCTACATATGAGATTATGGCATCTGTAAACAGGAACAATTTTACGTCTTCCTTTCCTATTTGGATATCTTTTATTTCTTTGTCTTGCCTGAGTGCTCTGTCAAGGAATTCTAGTACTATGTTGAATAGAAGTAGCAAGAGTCACCATTTTTGTTCTTTTCCTTATGATAGAAGGAATACTCCCAGTTTTTCACCATTGAGTATGATTTTAGCTGGGAGCTTTTATATGAGTCCTTTCTTATACTAAGGTAACTTTCTTCTATTCCTAGTTTGTTGAGAGGAAGCAGTAGTCCTTCAACAAATGGTTTTGGGAAACTGGATATCTGCAAGTAAAAGAATAAAATTGGACTCAACCTTCACCATAAACAAAACTCAATTTAAAATGCATTAAAGATTTAAATGTAAGATGTGAAACTGTAACAGTCCTAGAAGAAAAGATAAGGGAAAATAGTCATGACATGACACTGGTCTTGGCAATGATTTCATGGACATGACACAAAGCAAAGGCAATAAAAACAAAAACAAATAAGTGGGACTACACCAAACTACAAAACTTCTGCACAACAAAGAAAACAATCAGCAGAGTAAAAAGGCAATGTACAGAATGAGGAAAAAGTCTGCAAATCCTATAAAATGTTAATCTCCTAAATATATAAGGAACTTCTATGACTCAATAGAAAAAAAAAATGGGTCAAGGACTTGAATAGGCATTTCTCCACAGAAGATATACAAGTGATCAACAGGTATAAGAAAAAATGTTCAACATTAGTAATCATCAGGAAAATACAAATCAAAACCACAACAAAATGTCATCTCACTCTTGTTAGGGTGGTCATTATCAAAAATATAGAAAATAGCAAGCGTTGATGAGGATGTGGAGTAATTGAAATCCTCCACACTGCTGGTGGGAATGCAAGACGGAAAACAGTATGGAGGTTCCTCAAAAAGTTAAAAATAGAACCACCGTGATGTACCAATCTCATTACTAGGTATTTCTCCAAAATAACTGAAATCAGGATCTAAAAGATATATGAGCATTCTTATGTTCACTGCAGCATTATTTAAAACATCCAGGAGGTGGAAAAAATTTAAATGTCCTGGGCCGGCCCGGTGGCGCACTGGATAGTGTGCCGCTTGGGAAGCGCGGCGGTGCTCCCGTCCAAGGGTTCGGATCCCACATACAGACCGGCTCCCGCTCACTGGCTGAGCGAGGCGCAGGAGCAACGCCGAGGCTTGCAATCCCATTGCCGGTCCCTGGTCTGGTACGGGGGCAACACTGAGGGTTGCAATCCGTTGCCGGACACGGAAAAAAGACAAAAAAAAAAAAAAAAATTTAAATGTCCATGGATAAAGAAAATGTGGTATGTACATACATTCAGCCTTAAGAAAAAAATAAATCTGCAATATGCCCCAACGTGGATGAACCTTGAGGACGTCATGTTAAGTGAAACAGGTCAGTCACAGAAAGACAAATACTGCATATTCCACTTATATGAAGTGTCTAAAATAGTCAAATTCACAGAACCAAAGAGTGGAGTGGTGGTCACGAGGGGCTGGAGTGAGACGGAGATGAGGAATTATGAGCACATATCGTTTCAGTTAAGCAAGATGAATAAGCTCTAGAGATCTACTGTGCAAAAATGTACCTATAGTCAACAAGTTTAGTACACAAAAATTTGTTGAGGGTAGAGAACATCTTAAGTGTTTTACAGCATAATAAAATAATTTTTAAAAAGATTCACTTGGAATCTATTGATTAAGATTAAAGGTAGAAGTGAAAATATGTTATTTTTTAAATCCTATTATTTGTTGAGAATACATGTGCTCTTGTGTGATATGCATGTTACCACAGATTGCTCTGTCATGTTTGCCATAGATGAATAACTGTGCCATTTAATGTGTAAACAAAGATATTTTTGAGAGTGAAATGGGGTGCTAAAAATAAGGAAATGTTCTTTTAATAATTATTTATTAACTAACAAGTCAGTTTATTATACAGGTAGATATAAAATATTTCTATTCCAAAACTGTTGATTGAATTTCTTTCTAAAATGTAAAATCAAGATATCTCCTCTCACTATATAATAGTAATAAAAACAAAATAAATAAATTTTGTCATTTAAACATTTAAAACATATGATCAGAATAATAATTCTTAGTGCATATTAATATACGCTAATTATTTATTTGTTTGAATCTGTCTCTAATACCATGTCACTAGTAAAGAACACCTTTGTAAAGGTATCATTATTTTTTAATTACTGTAAGCATATATAGATTTGCATTTCATTTAGAATCAATTTCAAATTGATACTTTAAATTTGCTCTTCTTTATAGACCATAATATCCTTAATTGAGAAAATACTTTCCCTGAAATTGCTATAAGTTCAGAGTCATTTCTTTTATGTGCAGTCTACTTTCAACTCTATTCCTTTTAATATTGAAACATGCAAATGTTTCAGACCAACTACAATGTACAGTACCTTTCCCTGTTAATTATTTTTATGAGACACAATTTAACAAATAAATTGGTTTTGTTTGTTTGTTTTACCATTTTTTAAGTACTTTATTAAATTAAAATACTGCAGGGCCGGCCCGGTGGCGCACTGCTACAGTGCGCCGCTTGGGAGCGTGGTGGCGCTCCCGCCGAGGGTTCGGATCCCACATACAGACCGGTTCCCGCTCACTGGCTGAGCGAGGTGAGGGCGCAGCACCGAGGGTTGTGATCCCGTTGCCGGTCCCGGTCCGGTACGGGCGCGACACTGAGGGTTGCGATCCGTTGCCGGACACGAAAAAAGACAAAAAAAAAAAAAGGAAAAAAAAAATACTGCAAAATTTTAGGGCTTCTCAAATTGATGTCATGCTAATTTAAAAAGTAAATTAAAAAAATAAAATAAATAAATGTAAATTAATTCAATTTTTAAAAAAGCTTGATTTTTTTTTAACGCTAAGACAAGATGCAAAAACAGAATTATAAAATTCAATCCTATCCTAACTTTTGGATTCTTATTTATTCAGTCTTTCCCTTGGTTTTGCAGGAATACGTTTCAATGTCATCTTTTTCTGTAAACTCTACTTTCAAGGATGGTTGTTTGTAGAATGCATAGTTTTGTTAAATTTTCCAACCGATTTTAGTAAAAGTATGCTTAGAAGATGAATTAACCAAAAAAAGTTATAAATTAGAGGAAACTTAAATTGATTTACAAAGTATTTTTTTAAAAGCTCAACATTTCTAAAAATGATTAATGACAAGCATCACAGACAGAAATCAGAACCATCGAGCTAAAATATATATGTTAATAAGCATTAGCTTTGTCTTTAAAGTTGTTTATAAATTTTGATAACTATAGCTTCTTTTTCTATTGGTAGATTATTGAAGATTATTTGGACCTAGTTATGAAATACATGTGTACAACAGCCTATTCTAAACACATTTTTGCTCCCTGGGCTCCATAATTTAATAAGAACATTGCTTGTACTGCAACACAAGACTCCTTCAAAAATTGCATCTGTATGAATCTATGAAAAAGAAACAAGTTGTTTCTCTTTAATGTTCAATGTTAAATTCTCATAAGCTAAATTTCTTGTAGCATTTATATTATTGTGCAATGCTTTACATTGGAATTAACTTTCCAAACCTTTGGTTTGATTCTATTAATTGGGCAAAATTATATAATTGACCTTAGCTGATTTTTTCTTTAAAGCATCTGATAATACTGATATAAAACTGGCATCATTTAACTGTTTTCAAATTTCTCTGTTAATCAAGCCAAGACATTTACAACTACTATGGTTTCACTTTTTGTACCTGTGTAACAATACCTTCAATAGAAAATGAGTGAAATCGATTTAGAGAAACAATCATTTGACATGAAGAGTCACGCTTCAGAGCTGTGATAAGGTGTTATCTTTAGGTACAGTATCTTAAAATAGCTACTGATTTTTGAAGAAGATGCCGATGTCTTTCAGCCTATTTGAGTCTTCTGGCTTTTGTGCAGCCAGTGATATTGCTACAGTTCCCATGCAGGATGGTAAATGTAGGCCAACATTCTGTGCAACTTTTACATTTATCATCAACTTTCTCAGCAATTGGAAATTCTTAAGTATGCACTTCTGTTTATTTGGGCTATTGCTGCTAAATAGGCTTGCTTTAAAAAATAATTACTGCCGACTTCCGGTCAAGATGGTGGACTAGATGGTCCCCAGCATCACTCTCTCCCCCAAATCAACCAATTTACAACTATAAAAAGCAATAACAGCCAGGCTGGGGCTGCTATAGCTCAGGAGAAGAGGAGATGAGACCTACGGAGTGCATGAAGGCAGGAGAAGCCACAATGAGAGAAAGAAAAAACCACTCCAACCATTCCGAGCTCCAGCCACTTCAAGGCTGGAGCTGGTGAGCACACAAGAGCAGGAGATGGCGAAAGCCACAGCTGTACCCTTCAGATAAAGTCACTTCGAGGCTGCAGGGGAGAAGACAGACTTGGTGGCCCCCAGGCCAGGAAGACCCATAATAGGGTTCCCATGGACCCACACAGGAGTAAGGATCCGCAACAATTGAGAAAAAGGAGCCACTCAGAGGCCAGGGAATCATCACAAGGGACTGGAGCATGACCCTCCCATGGGAATTGTTTGGAGCATGGGCAGTGGGGAGACAGGCCCACCGGGAGAACACTGGAGCACAGCAATGACAACTGATCTGCCCCCAAATCAGTGTAGGACCACTCAGAGGAGGGTGGTCAGAAATATAGAATTGCATGGGGTGC
The DNA here is from genome assembly GCF_000696425.1 of Galeopterus variegatus. Classification (NCBI taxonomy): domain Eukaryota; kingdom Metazoa; phylum Chordata; class Mammalia; order Dermoptera; family Cynocephalidae; genus Galeopterus; species Galeopterus variegatus. The sequence goes on from NW_007727101.1 coordinate 528,468, forward strand.
AGTTTGATGAAAAGACTCAGGCCCAGATCAGAGATTCTACACAATCCAGGTGCACTGGATCTCGCCAGATCTGGAAGTACATATAAAGTCAACCATTAAAACCTGAGCTGCACAAAAAGCCTTCCCTAGGGAATCAGCAACAAAGCAGCAATTTAGCTCAACCACAGGGCTCAAATACTGGTCCCCACAGGAAGTTTCCCCATTTTAGATGTAAGCAAAGGACAACAAATTAGTTCCAGTGTAGAGTTTATGTGGTGGGAATAGCAAATAATCCAGCAAAGAACTGGAAGAAAAAACAAAGTACCCACAACCAGAGACAATGCTTCATATTAAGTAGTAAAGGTCTCATTTCACCAAAGAACACCTGTAACACCTAGAAGGACCAGAAGTACCCTGGGCTACCAAGCCAGAAAGAGGGGGAGAGCCAGGGCCTCAGCCATGCCCCCCAACACCCACAACCAGTCCTGATGTGGGGGCTGAGGGCCTTGGCCACAGCCCTCTCATATGTGCAACCAACCCAATGATGACCACCGAGCTGCCGCAGGAAGCGCCCTGGGTTCTCCACAGCCAGGGTGGTGGGGGGCTGAGGGCCTTGACCACCAAACTGCAGGAAGAAGGGCTTCAGGTTCCTGAGCTGGGGTGATGGGGAGATGAGGGCTTTTGCCACACCCCCTGACAACTGCAAACCGCCTGGCAATGACCAAGCCACCACTGGAAGCCCCCGGTCTCCCTTGTGGGAATGAGGGGGGCACCACAGGCCTCAATCCCACCCATCCTCCTTCCTCCTCCTTCCGTCCCATTTCCGTCCCCTTTCCCCTCCCACCTCCCAACTGCTCTACAACATCACAGAGTGTAAAAAAATAATTTTAATAAAATAAAAAAATAAGTATTGCCAACAATAAACTAAACAAACAGTTGTAGGTTTACACCATCTATAAATGACACAACCCCTGCAGTGAGAGCATTCACACCACTTTCTACACATTCTACACCTAGAATGCTCAGCTCCTGTGCCCCTGGCATACTTCACAAACTCCTAACCAATTATTTCCTGTGTTTCATTCCAACTGGCTGATGCAACAAGTGGCCACTGGGGACCACTCTGCCCGTGCTTCTCACACAAACACCTGAAGCCAGGAGCAAGCAGTACCTAACTACTTGTGTCTGGGAAGACTTTGATATACTAGCAAGTACTCTGCATGCTGCCCTACAAAGAGGAAGTTAGCAATGTTGTGTCTGGAAAGACTCATGAAAGCAGAGATGTATAATGTCTAAACATGTGTTAAAATGAGAGTTCAATTCACTGCACGTGTTCCTTGCTCCTAGGTAAGATTATGTTGAAAGCTGAAAGTCACTCAAGAGCAGGGCTACCCAAACCATTCCAGATGATTTAAATGTCATGATTATTAATGGTATTCCATTAAAAGTGAGAAACGTAGAGCAAATGAACGGGATGGGATACCTGGCGGAAGGTAAACCAGGGCTTCTCTGGGTTATCCAGGATGTGCGGCCCCTCAAAATGAGGAGGGGATGTTTAATCAAATATACATTGAGGAAGGTGAAAGATACTCTCCCTATGCATTTTTTTTTGAATTGACAATACTTTCTTTTACATGTCCTAGAAAAACTCAATCTTCTTTTCTAAACTAAGTAGCAATTGCATGGCTCAGAAATGCTGGAAAAATGAAAATGTATTTTTATTCAGCATTTGGTTTGAAGGCCACAAGCAATCAGAAAATTGCTGAAAAATCCTTAGTAGTACACTCCTCTCTAAGGCAGAAGAGAAAAACACTGATTTATAACTAGAAACTGCCTCTGTCATGTCCATATGCCCTCTATTTGAAGGTCATCCTCCTGATGGTAGAGACCTTGGAAGCCCAGAATTCAGAAACGTCCACAGATCAGGGACAATGTCTTCAGTATTTCTGAATTAACGCAGCTTCTGCGGGGATACTAACCATGACGTGAGACTCCTACCTTATTTTATCTGCAAATCATTCTAATAATTAGATTATATTTCCTGTTGTAATCTACCTGATCAAAACTTCTGCTCCATGTTCACCACCTAGACCTAGAAGAATGTGTGTCTTCCTCTTAAAGTGACAGCTCTCCATGTGTTTAGTAGCCCTCCCTCAAGTCATCTCTTTCCAAGCTTAAACTTCCTTCTATACATGATGCCTGAATATAGCCTTATTTATTCAATAAGCAGTTTATTAAGGACTTGTTTTGCCCATAGTCACTTGTTCCTAACCCAGGACTATTTTGCTCCCCAGGTGACATTTAGCAATATCTGGAGACATTTTTGTTGTCACAACTGGGGCTGGGGTGAGGGGCACAGGGCATACTACAGATATCTAGTTGTAGAGACAGAGATGCTGCAGAACACCCTACAATGCATGGCAGTCCCTCCCTACCCTGCCCATTACATACACACCAAAGAATGATCCAGTCCAAAATGTCAGTAACATCTAAGTTGAGAAATCCTACATAAAGTTGCTTCCAAATGGATTATAAATCTCTCATTTATGTAAGTCAAAGGGAGAGAGGGAGGAAGAGAGGAAAAATAAACAGTAAAGATAGCTCATCGAGATCACGCAGACAGATTTTAAATGTCCTTGTTCTGGACATAACAACATAAGGGATAGCACAATGGTTCGCCTGGAAGGACCGTGGAAGAGGAATATCGATTCCCACAAGCTCTGAAGGGACTCAGGTAAAACCTGGGGCTCCCTTTTGGCTGAAAACCTTTTATATCTGTGGGCTCTAAGATACTTTCCATTTCACTTTTTTAAAAAACTTTCTTATGTTTCAAATATAACTTACAGAAAGAAAAGTGTACAAAATATAAATGTTTGGAAAATTTTAAAGAAAACTCAGAATAACCAATCATCTGGGTTAGGTCATAGAGCAGGGCCAACATCTCAGAATCCCTCAGTTATTGCCCTCCCCTCTCTTCCCAAACATAGCCACCATCTTTATTTTGGGGATACACATGTTTTTCTTTTATTACTGTTTACCATATGTGTTGAATTTCTAAACAATTAAATTTAATAATGCCTATGTTTGGACTTTGCATAAATAAAAGCACACTAAGCATTATTCTTTATGTTTCTTCATTCATTCAAAATATGGTTGTATGATCCATCCATGTGGAAACCTATAGATGGTTTCTCTTCATTTTCATTGGTCTATAGAATTCCTCTGTATAAATACACTGCAGTTTATTTATCCATGCTACTGTTGGTACACATTTTGGGTGTTTCTAGTTTGAAGCTATTATAAACAGTCTTGCTATAAAACATTAATGAACATGTGATCTGAAAGATAATTTCAATTTTTTTTTTCTAAAATATTTACCTTGACATGAGATTGCTGGTTCAGAAGTATGTGTCCCTCCAGATATACTGGATGCTGTCAAACATTTCCAAAATACTGGTGTCAATTTACCTTACCATGCCCTGTACATAATCAATTTTTGTGAATGTTCCACGTATGCTTAAAAGTAATTTGCATTTTTCACTTGTTAGGTGTGATATTTTATTGTTCAAATCTTCTTTATCTTTCCTAATTATTTTTTGTCTGTTTGTTCTCTCAATTTTTGAAGGAGCTGTGTTAAAATCTACTAGAAATGCATTTTTTTCTTTCTTATCAGTTTTTACTTCATGTATTTTAAGACTGTTAGCAGGTATATATAAATTTAGAATTTGTGAACACAAACTTTCATGAGTATAAAAGGACTTTATCACCAGTAACGGTTTTGTCTAAAAGGAGATTTTTATTGTATTTAAAACTACACACCTTTCTTTTGATTACTATTTGAATAGGGTGTTTATTTTCAGTTTTTCACATTTTCTTTATCTTTATATTTTAGTTGTGTGTCACTCTATATACCTTGTAAACAGAATATATATGTCTGGCCTGAAAATCTCTGTCTTTTACTAGAGCATTTAATCAATTTACATTTAATTTAATTTTAGATACAGTCATGCACTACTTATAGACAGGGGTACATTCTGAGAAATGGGTTCTTAGGCGATTTTTTCATTATGCAAACATCATAAGACTGTACTTACCCAAACCTGGGTGGTATAGCCTACTACACACGTAGGCTAGTATAACCTATTGCTCCTGGGCTACAAACCTGTATGGCATGTTATTGTTCTGAATACTGTAGGCAATTGTAACACAATGGTATTTGTGTATCTAAACATTTGCATACATAGAATAGGTAATGCATCGCATTAGGATGTTACTGCAGCTGTGACATCACTAGGCAATAGAAATTTTCAGCTCCATTATAATCTCATGGGACCACCAGTGTATACAAGGTCTGTCCTTGATGAAACATTGTTATGTAGTGCATGACTGTATTTCATTTTTTCTATCACCTTGTTTTGTATTTTCAAATTTGTTTTCAATTTGTCTCACTTATCCTGTCTCTTATCTGCTTTACCATTTTTTAATTAACTGATGTCTTTATTCAACTTTTTAAAAATAAATCTTATTGTGTATGTTTAAGGTATACAAGATGCTATTATCACTCAATTTTTGTGACCTATGAATTCTGAAGTTAATTTCTCTATTTGTATTCCTTTAGTGATAATAACCAACTACATAAAAGTGTGAAATAAAACAGTACTTGCCCTACTTGCCAGAAAATGCAAGGAAATCAGAACACTTTAACTCCACTCATACCTCTCTGACTTATGTGCTAGATTGTATCTTCCTAATGAACTAAATCTCTGTTATAGTTTTATCTTTTTTCTCTGTAATCTTACTTCTAGAAAATTTTCCTGACCTTTCTTCCCGGCCTTCTCTTCAGCAATATTTAATCTGTTGTTTAAGTCGTTTGTTTAATTCTTCATCAATCATTCTATTTTTTATTTCTACAAGCTTTATTTTATAAGTTTTTAAAATAGAATCTGCCACTTTTCATAGTTTTCTGTTTCTAGATTACTTTTTTCAACTCACCTTTTATTACTTTAAAGATAGGAGTCATGCCTGTTTTATGATCTGTATCTGATTAATTCCCATGTATGAACTTCTTCGGAGTTCCATCTCTCACTGTCTGTTTGTCTTGTTTCTCACTCATGGTAACTTATTCTCTGTGGGTTTATGTTTACTATGCTTTATTATCTCTGTAAAATGTTTCTTATCTTTGAAAATATCTGCAGCAATAATTTGGCGCTTAAGATAAAGACACAACCTTACAGAGCATTCCTCTTTGTGTTGAGGAATCTAGGAGCCCTGCCAGTCCGCTAAAACATGACAATGGATTTATGGCTTTTGTGCTTCTAATTCAGGTCAATATAAATTGGATATCAGTGTGATAGGTTATTCCTTTTAATCTACTCTCAAGGATTAACAATTTGTGAAATTCACCGTAACGGTAGGAGGATTTCCTGTTAAACTCTCCAATGTTGGATGTTACCTGGAGATGGACTTCTCACGATTTTTAGGCAGTTAGAAAAAAAGAAAGTTCAAATTTGGCTAGCAGGGCCACTTCTTTCAAGGTGAAAACATCTATGTTTTATTTACTGTTTGAGGCACCCCTCTCTCGTCAGTTTTGTAAATGGTAATTCCTTACTAGCTTTTTAGATTTGTAATGCTTTTTAGAAGTTTTCAAGCCAGACATTTTTGTTGTTGATTCAAATAAATTAATTCACCTTTAATCACATTTATTAATAAATTAATAAACCTTAAAATGTAATTTCAATGCTATAATCTATGTTTGTCATGATAAGAATATGTTGGGAAACACTACCATGTATCACTCATTCATTCACTGTAAGATTATCAGTATACATCCTCTATGTGAAAGACTTATCTCTGTGCCTATGAAAGTAGAAGACAAGACGGGATGAAATAAAATTCCCAGTGAAAATACTAAGAAAACCATAACTATAGAAACTCGTAGAAAATGCTACCTACTACAGCAGGGACCTAAACAGGTTACTATGGAGGACTCTTAAGGAACAAATCACTTCTAGTTGGGGTGATCAGAGAAGATTTCTGGAAAAAAAGAAACATTTGGAAAATATATAGTATTTGAACCCAAATTTTCTACATTAAAAGAACTTGAGTTTTGAAGAAAGGCTGTTCTACACCTTAAGACCAGCTCTTATATTACTACTTGTATGAATTTAAATATGCTGCTGGAACTCCATCAATATCTCTGTAACCTAGGAATGATAATATCCATCTAACACAGAAGTTAAAGTAAGTAAATGAAATCTTATGGGTTAAGTTTCTAAAGCGGGGCCTACGCTCTTAATAGATATTTCATATACTGTAGTTATTGAGTTATTAAAGCATGCAGAGGTATTAGTATAATTCCATATCCCATTGAATTTTTCTTGGGGGGAGGGCTTAAACAAGGAAAAAAATAATTAAGAAACTAATGTCATTCATCATATATTATATAATATTAGATATTTTCACATAAATTACATTCTAAGTTGTTCTTTTCACTATTTTTTTTCTGTTATATAAGTACACATATGTCATTTAAAGTAGGCAACTATATTAGTATTTTCTCTTTTAATAATTCTGAACCTACCATTAGGTGACTGACTGGTTACTATTGGAAGTGAAACAAACAAAATATATGAAATATATGAAGGTACTTCAAAAAGATCATGGAAAGATTCTTATTATCTTTTAATTACATTTTTTCCACAAACTTTTTGAGGTACCCTCATATTTTATAAAGCATCTTCAACTGGTAATTACAAAAAAATCCTTCTTATTTTAAATCCTATGGGAAAGAGCTTGTTTGTTTGACATGTGCAGGGCAGATGTTCAAGGACAATTGTGAGGACCCCTTGTAATCCACTTATCGTGTACGCTCTACATTTTAAGTCAGAAACAATATCTCTATTCTCAGTACATATTGATGAAAGGAATTCAACAGAAAAGTACTAAAAATTGCATGACTAATGAGGACGCAGAGACATCTAATTAGAACAATAAATAAAAATATGTTTTAAAAGTTGATTAAGATTGGAACCAGTAAGTCCAGGTGGAAGGCAGAATTCCCTTCAGGGGAGAATTGCTTCTTTGTTTGGGAAATACTCTATGGGGTCTTCTGGGTTATGCAAGGCTGGTGCCCTTTGATATAGAATTCAGCAAATATAATTTAGCAAATAAAAATACAGAATGAGAGAAACATTTTGCAAATCATAGATCTGATAAGCGATTGTACCTAGTTATACATAAATAAGTATTGCAGCTCAGTAATGACAGAGAAAACCCAATTAAAAAATGGGCAAAGATCTCAATAGACAGTTCTTCAAAGAAGATATACAAATAGCCAATAAGCGCATAGAGGATGCTCCCTATCATTAGTTATCAGAGAATTACAAATCAAAACCATAATCAAAAAACAAACACACAAAGAAACAAAAAAACCAAAGAATATCAAGTTTTGGAAAGGAAGTGAAGAAATTGGAACCCTCATACACTGCTGGTGTGGGTGTAAATGATACAGCTACTTTGGACAAAGTCTGGCAGTCTCTCAAACTGTTAAACATGTTACTATGTGGCCCAGCTATTTCACCCTCAGGTACACACCCAAGAGAAATGAAAGCCTATGTACATGAAAAACTTGTGCCCAAATGTTCATAGCAGCATTATTCATAATAGCCAAAATGTGAAAATAACTCAAATGTCTACCAAAGGATTAATGGATAAATACAATACAGTACGTCCATGCAATGCAATATTATTCCACAATAAAGCATTAATATATACTATAACATAAATGAACCTATAAAACATTATGCTAAAAGAAAGAAGCCAGTTACAAAGGTACACATATTGTATGATTCCATTCAAAAAGGCAAATCTACAGAAAAAAAAAATTAGATTAGTGTTTTATCAGGTCTGGGGGTAATGAGGGTGGGGATTGGGGGGTGATGGCTAATGAGTGCACGATTTCACTTTGAAGTAATGAAAATGTTCTAAAATTGATTGCCATCATGGATGCACAATTCTTTGAATATACTAAAAACTATTAAATTGTACATTTTAAATGAGTGAATTGTATGATATGTTAATTATATCTCAATAAGGCTATTAAAAATACTGAAAATCCTGTTAAATTTGAATTTCAGATAAACGATCAATTTTTTTTTAGTGTACTAAGTAAAAGTATATCCCATGCTGCGGTCTTACACATACAAATTATTTGTTTTTTGTCTGAAATTCAAACTTAACAGGCAGTCCTGTATTTTAACTAGCAACCCTGTAGAAAACAGATAAGACTAGTTTTGACAAAGAAAATTAGAAAGCCCTCGTAAGCAAGTCAAGGATCTTGGAGTTTATACCCTGACAGCAATGGAAGATCAGCATCTGGAAAAGAAAGCACTAGAGTAGCTGATGGAGAGAGAAGCAGATTCTAGTACTTAATGGTAATCCAAAGTTCTTTGAATTTTTCTCAAGCCTGGGAATGGCTAATATACTTTGAGAAGAGTAACGTCTGACACTCAGTTGTCTTTGCCTGTGTTGTGATCACCTTCCTTTACATAATTTCTTTGTAATTATGTGGCAGTGAGTTACATACATCAGCCCTCGGGTGTGGCGCTTGGAGGAGTGAACAAAACAGCCTGGTAGAATTTGGTGTTAGAGGACAGCAGGTCAACAGGCTGAGGCCAAGGTGGGAAACACAGCTCCAAGGCCAGCTGTACAGACAGGCAAGCTGAGATGTGAGAAACCGGCTGAGACGAGGAAAAAGGCTTAAAAAACTCATCAATTTCACCCTCCCTGGAAACTGTTAGGCAAAAGCAATTTCTGAAAGGTTTTGTTTATTTGTTTGTTTGTTTTTGAGAAAAGAGAAAGCGGTAGGCAGGCTAGAACCTTCTATTTCTTAGAATAGTGACTCCTGTCACTTTACTGGGTAAAAAAGAAAGCCCAAGGAGACTAGAAGATTCTTAATGACCATTTCCATGTACTAACTTGGACTAAATCTTCCTGTAATGGAGGTGGATGAACACTCAAATAACATTTACAAATATAATAACACTCAAATAACACATTACAAATAACACTCAAATAACACTTACAGAACTCCTACCAGAGGCAAGTTCCAGGACAGGCTTTGGGAGATTTGTATGTAAATTAGACAACCCATCTTCTCAAGGATCTCACAGACTAGTCCAGGAGGTAGAGCCTAACACACACTGCCACAGCAAAGTGAAAATAACCTACCACAGCATAACATCATGTTTATTTATATAACATCATATTTATTTAATCAACTACTATTTTAGTTTAGGCCCTAATCCTTTTCCTTCCAAAATTTCTATTTGCCTCCCTACAGATCTCACTAATAGTCACCTTCCAAAAACACAGCTTTAGTTACAGCTTCACTTTCTTTGAATTTCTTCATTGACTACATTTTGTCAATTGAATGAAGTCAGCAAATGCTTCACTATAGCAGCTAATTCTTTCCCAGTTTGGTTCCGTTCCACCTCTCCAGCCTCAACTCCTGTCTGTCTCCCCCTAGGACTTTAGGCTCCAGCCCCAAAGATTTGCCATGTCAAAAAAAATAACGAAGCTATTTGAAATCGCATATTTCTTCTGAGCAGGCAGATTGTGTTAAGCAAAGTTGTTTTGTTCTTCAGAGCATGCTGATATGTTCGAATATATAAAAGAAGGCCCAGAAGAGACATGACACAAAACTGGGTCACTGAAGAAGCTGCCTGTGAAGCATTCCTAGGGAGGAAAAGGAAAGAGAATTTAAAGAAGAGAAATATTTTAAATAAATGTGGTGGTCTTTGCATTGTTACCTTAAGTCCCTGCTCTCACCCCCACGCTGTAACCCCCACATGGCTAAACCTTCAGTAAAACCTATTACATTCAGATGGCTTTTAAGATTGGATGTGGGATGTGGGAGTTGAGAAGGTGACAAAGTTTCACATATGGGTCAGGGTCATGAGGAACAGAGAAATCACTCACAGGGTGGCAAGGCAACTCAAATTTGGGGGAAGCGGAAGTTTGTAACCAGAAGTAAGCATGAAACTGTAAATGCTCCTAAGAGCTCCCAGCACACTTGGGAGAGCTTTGGACAATCAAGGAGATTGTGATGAGGAACATGAGACTATTTTATCAGATCTCGAGGGGCAGAGGAACTGATACATGAACTACACCCACTATACCCATAAGCAGTTTTTACAGTGCCTTAAGTTAGTAGTGAATTGTTCAGCAGGATTCCTATGAAAGTCATTGAGATCACATTGTAGCTGCACATGCCAAGAGTTGACATCTGGGGAAAAGCAATAGGATTACACTGATTCATAGGAGAGCACACGTAATATCATTTCCCCTTGACCTCTATTGAGCCGGCTTCATTATCAAATCTCTTGGTGTTATGGGAGGCATTAATTTCTGAACTGTTCAGGCTGGTGTGTGGATTTTCAGTATTAGGTGTCATCTATTATACCTCTCAATGGGATTTTTTGAACGTGAGCTTCCTGATAAAATCGAGGATCAGACCAACGAATGGGAAATTGCCCATTCAGACCAACCTTTCTTCTGCCACTCTCTGTAGACATTAATGGCCCTGTCACCGTCTGCCCTTGAAGATAAAACCTCTATCAGTCTTAATTTGATCTGTAAGAACTTCTTCATATATCATAACAAAAATACAAGCCTAATCAGGAAAAAATTACTTCCATAAGGAAACCCAAACAAAATATTTTTAAAGGAAAAGATAACTTTTAAATGTTTATCATTTAAAACATTCATGAATGAATAACACATGGGGGAGGCACACATTTTTTCCTAATGAAAATACTCTTTTTCCAGGATATGATTTGCTTATCATTAATTGCTGGATTAAAAAAGCTCTGTGAGGGTAGGAATTTTACCTCATCTGTTCACTACATAGCCCCATAATCAGCCCGACGTGTGGTGGACAAATGTCGTTTATCAAATGACTGATTAAGCAATGCATGTTACCTTCATATTACTCTTCTGGTCATTTCCATTCTCACACATAAACAATTTAGACTTCGAAGAACACGATCACATAATCAAAATATGTTCTTTAATATATTATTGGCTAGGGCCGGCCCGGTGGCGCACTGGATAGTGCGCCGCTTGGGAAGCGCGTCGGCACTCGTAATAACTTCGTATAGCATACATTATACGAAGTTATACGAATAGGATTTCTCTATTTTATCATTAAATGCCACTACTTTGTCATTTTGTCAAGATCCAAAATCAAGTGGTAGATGTGATCTGAAACTCCCTTATATCTAACTAAATTTCAACCCACCAAGAGGGAATTGTTTCTGGTTCTAATAAATTTAATATTTACTTTGTACCTGCCTGTGCTGACTGACTGGAATCCTTAACCCAAACAGATTCTATTCCTTTCATTAAATTGCTGAGAATGTTTCTTAACAGTCAGTGACCCAGATTTTTTCTTTCAGTAATTTATTCAAACATGCCTTAAGCACCTACTATGTGCCAGTCACTGGAAATAAAATATTAAAGAGCCACAGTTCCTGCATGCAAGGAACCTAGGGTTCAGAGGCAAAAATAAAATAAAATAAAATAAAATAAAATAAAATAAAATAAAATAAAATATTATTGGCTAATGTTTATTACTCCCTATGTACCAGGTATACTTTTAAGTACATGATCTCATTTTGTCTAATTCACTCACTTTACAGGTTGGTGGAATTTAAAAATATATGTCCTAAATCACAAGTAAATAGAAGGGTTGGGACATGAGTCTAAGTTAGACTGTCCAAAGTGTGTGTGTGTGTGTGTGTGTGCATGCATGTGCTTGTGTGTTTGTGTTCACGTGTGTGTGTGCACGTGTGTGTGTGTGCGTGTGCATGCATGCGTGTGCGTGTGTGTGTGTGTATGCACATGCACAGATCTAGCCCATGGGACAATGTCCCTGGGGCATGACACAGAAGTTGTCAAGAGCTACGTCTTGGCTTAGTGTTATTTTTTTTTCATTGCCCACCATTTACGTTATATATACTTCTGTATAGAAAGAGATTATTGATTAGGAGCTAAATTAGTACATTGGCAAATGAGGAGGCTAACAACGTGAATCCTAGAATAATTGCTTCAAATTAGGCTTTCTAGACACTGGATGTCAGTGTAGAACTATATTTATTCTGATCAACCCCCCACTCACTCCTATACACACAGAGAGACACACATTTATAAGGAATAAAGATTAGTGATGCTTGAGAACACACAATCAAATCCTGTTTAAGATTTGTTCTCAACATTCTGGAGACACACGTGTGCTACCACAAGATTGTACATTCTTAGCCTCCATCGAGCAGTGACTATAGCAGAATTTTAGTTTAGGATCACTGATATTTAAGATAGGCAACATCCCTTGGATAGTCTTCAAACTGAACACTTATATTCAGTAAATCACACAAATAATCATAATTACTTTTCCTAAATGACGGAGAAAACTGCCAAGCTTACTTAACACATACACTTTTTCCCCATATCTTTACATTTCCCTGCCAACAATTACTCCAATGAACAAAATGCAAATGTAAAGAAAGACAGAGGATTGCAGAGCTGTTAGAATCTAATTAAGCCAGATGGTATCTATAAAAGGAAGAGATTTTCAGGGAGACCTAAGAAGAATTAACGGGACAAAATCATTCCAATGTTCTATTGGAAGAATCTGTCAAATAGAGGGAGTGTGATGACTCTACTATGAAACCAAAGGCTTTTTACACAAATTAATCAGCATGATTTTATTTACACAAGGAGCATTGTAGATATTATAAAATTTTCAAAGAATTTAAAAACTCATCAAAAAATAAAATGACTAAGAAAGAATTGCTTCATATATGCTTTATTGACAGTTTGTATTCTTAATTACATTTTTGCCTGTCCATAAGCCTGGGTTTCAGCAATGGAGACCTTCCGATTTTTAGCACTAAATAGGTAATGTTTGTCACATTTATTTTTCTTTGAGATAACACTGACCTCTTGGTTACCCTTGGAAAAGCATTTGAAAATAACTTTTACCACTGATTACTTGAAAAATCCTAAATATAGAAAATGAAACTTTGAGGGGGCTTTGTCATTTTTGAGCCAAAAAGTAAAGAATCATCTTGGTGCAAACATAATTAAATTTGGTTAATAAAGAAAAGGTGAAAATTTATTGATTAAAAAACATTCCAGTCAAGACCATGAATAATACAAGATGCATTGTCATGGGTTGTTTTGTCATTCATTTTTGTTTTGGGGGGAACCTATACTAAGGTCTTACATTTTCTTTCACTTGAATCTAACAATCAGGTAGATGTGTTGTGTGTGTGGATAACAGATATATTTTTGAAATGTCTCCCGATCAAGTTTTTATAGTTAGTGTATTGATAGGTTGGGAAAATAAATAAATAAATAAATATTAATAGGAAGGGAAATAAAACAAAATTATAGGTGCTCTGCTCTGGAATTTGTGAGGAAAAGAAGCAACTAAGAAGACTGACAGTGTCATCGACATAGTTCGATGCCTCCTATGCTCCCCTTACTCTGACTCACACACACACACACACACACACACACACAAGCGATATTCAAAACGTTTAACAACTGGCACCAACTGTTCAAAATGCACACTAGTCCATAGTGCTACAAAAGAATCCTGGAGGCCTCTTGCTGTGACCAGCCACATAGGCAACCAGCATGGGAGCACTTTAACATTTTAACTGCCTGGGCCATCCTGGTGCAGTGTTAACTATCAGCCCTGAACCTGTGTGTCTTCAGGGTCCAAACCTCCAGGGGTGAGAAAGGACAAGGAAATTCACCCCAGAGTGGGTAAACGCAATACTCATGGAAGCACAGCTGGTCTTGAATTAGGAGCCTATAAACCTCTAGAAGAAAGAAGCTCTGCCACTTCCAATATGTCATGGCAGTAGTGACATGGAATGGTGGCTACTTGATTGGTTTAAAGATTGCTTAGTTTTTTGTTGTTGATATTATTGATTCAACAACTTGGTAGGAGAGAAATAAGGGGAAAGTTCAGGTCATTTATATACAAAATAATGGCTCAACATGTCACTGCATATACCTGGGACCCTCTGACACTTGGAAAATGTCCTTAATTCCCACCCTCTCTTCCATGTGTATAGTAGCTAAAGGAAAACAGTGGTGAGACAGGAGAGTCAACAGTGACACATGGCAGCTCTATCACCAGGGCACCCCTCCCCCTCCAAAAGTGTGTACTTTATGCTGTTAGGCTGATCTTTACAAAGATTCTGTCTTTATAATGAAGTAATCTCCTTGTACAGGATAGTAAAGTATACATTAAAATGTAAACAGTGAATTACTCGTTGATGCAGGAATGACAAGTTATATAACGTTCCTTGTGGTTCATTTTTGTATGTATTGTTGCTGTTTGGATGTTATATTGTTTGTTTTTGTTTTGTTCAGTTACATTGTTTGTTTTTTCCTATGAAATCAGACACAACTGAAAATTCAACCCTTACATGATACAGTTTTCAGGAAATAAAAAGTAAAATCACAATGAGATATCATTAAATCTCTACCAGACTGGCAAAACTCAGGAAGCCTGACAATTCCATGTGTTGCCACACATTAGGACACTTGAAGCAGTGGAGGTCCTTATTTCACGTTAGCCACATTGTACATCTGTGTAACTACTTCAGAAAACAATTTGTCACTTTATAAGAAGGATGTAGCTAAGCCTTTCCTATGATCCAGTGATTATATTTCAGCGTTCTCACTTTCCATAGTAAAAAGAAAAACAGTAATAAAACTGGAAACAATACAAATATCCATTAGAATATATCAATAGTTTGTGGCATATCCATACAATGGAACACTATAAAGTAGTGACAATAAAGAAATGCAACTATTAGTACTGATGTAAATGAATTTAAAAATAAATGATCTCAAATTAAAAAGACAAGATCACGAAGGAATACTCTGTAGTTCCATTTATATGAGTCAAAACCAGGCCAAACTATACAATGAATTCTTTCTCATACATACATGCATGATAAAACTAAACAGAGAAGCGAGGAAAAATCTACCAAAAATTCAGTCTGGGGGTCATTCGAAGGGCATGCATTGAAGAGGGGCATACAAGAGCTGCGGCTTACCGGGAGCGTCCTCTTGAAGTGGGCCTTGGGTACCCGCTGATTTTGTTGTTATTATTTAAATTATATATACATGGCACACACACACACACAAATGGGGGCACTTCAAAAAGATTGTGGAAAGATTCATATTATCTTTAAATTCTATTTTTCCATGAACTTTTTGAAGTACCCTTATATATATAGTATTTGAATGTTTCACAGATTTCATAATAAGCTCAAATATAAAAAAGAAAGTAAAGAACAATACGCTGCAAGTTAGCACGCACATATCAGCCTCTTCATCCGTAGTTTAATTTTTATATAAGGGAACAGTTACCAGCAAATTATCTTGGACGGTCACTGGAGAATACAGGCCCACCAATCTAAGAGGTGCGTTTTCTTTGATCTCAAAAATGAAACAATAAGTAATAAAACCATGCAGTTTCTGAAGTCACTTCCATCTGGAATTAAATAAGGCTGCTGTCACAGAGACTCAATGAAAAGTACAGGGACATCTTTTTTCCCCTCTCCTTAACTGGGGGTTAAGCCAGACATAAGGAAACCTGCCGCATGTGACAGCGTCCTGACAGGCTCTGTTCATCACATGGCTCTCCTGTCCTTTCGTTTACTGCAGGGCACAGCAAGGACATCAGAGGCCACAGGAAGGATTTGTTCTGTTCTTGCTTCCCACTACTCTGGGGTTTACTAACAAAATTCCCTGGTCCCTTCCTGCTTTTCCTTGACCGTATTGTTTCCAGCACTTTGAGCAGAACCGAAACGGCCAGGCTCTGTGCTAATCGGGCTCCGCCTCCTCACTGCCTGTCTGTGGGACTTGTTCACCAGTCCTGTGTCCTCTTCAGATGGACCCTCATTTCCCGGAAGGTGCCCAGCAGGAATGAGGGCTGAGGGGAGAGGACTCACCCAGGCAGCTTTGGATGATGCTCATGGAGGGAGTAACACCTTTCAAAGTGCATCACATAGAGAGTATCAGGCAAGAGTAAGAAAACAGGTCGTTCACTGTAGGTGATAAGCTGGGACGCATATGAGCCACCGCAGAGAAGTGTGCACACGGCACAGACACACAGGTTCTCACTCTCTGGGATTGGCTGCTATTGTTCTCGCTTGTTTTGTTTATTTTGTTTATTTTTTTTTAAGGCTTCCAAATGACCCAGATATCAGAAAATGCTTTCCCTTGTGCTCAGAATTTTAGGTCAGTCTTTTTCTGGTCGTAAGAGAACCAAATATCCAATGTCACATTTTGGCATCGAGGCTGTGGTTTTGCAGCAGGCTAATAAGACAGTGGTGGGATGAAAAATCTTGGGAATAAGGCAGGGTCGGGAGACTCATAGCTACTCATATTGGTTCCCTCCTGTAATAAATAATTATCTATTTTCTAGGTGCCCCAGCTCTGTCCTACGTGTTAGGCATCCAAGGGTGAAGAAGCCAGTCATGGCCGCTTCCCTATGGAGCCTCACATCTGGCTCTACCAGCTGAACCTGCCTTCTGTGTAGGGGCAGTGCTGGAAGAACTAAGGAGCACAGGCTTCCACACAGTGCATAAATCGGGACCTCTGCCTCTCCATTTCTCTTTACCCTGTTCTTTTCTGCCCTGTTCTGTGCCCACGAAGCTGACCTCGATGGGATGCATGACCTGCCTTCCTTGCCCTCTGGCTCCCAGTTACACCCGGTAAACGGGAGCAGCAGAAAGCAATAGAACGGTGGGAAGACAGGAAGGTGAAAGAGAGAACAGGATAGCCTCAGCCCCCTCCATCTCACACTCCTCTCCTCTGACTCCCCCTCTCCCCAGAGACCTGGTATCACACTTTCTGCCTCTTGTTTCTTCTGTCCTAAGGTAGCAACATCTCTTGGTGTTGTTTTGTTTTGTTTTTAAACTCTACCCATACTTGGGTAAATAATGCTATTAGAAAGTCTTTCCAAAAGTCCCATCTGAGAATATCATCTGTTGCCTGCCGAGACCTGGACTGAGACCACCAATGGGAGCAACACAGTCTTCCAGCTGAACGTCTGAGCAGGAGACTAATAAGGAACTGTCGTGAGGGGAGAACCCAGGAAAAGGTCACCATTAGGGTGGCCATTGTCCTGGTTTGTCTGGAATCGTTCTGGTTTATGCTTGCTGTTTCAGCATGCCACCTGGTTCAGCATTTGACCTGGGGAAAAGTGGCCAGTTTGAACAATAAATTCCATGGTTTGAATTTAAGTCAATAGAAAATTTAAGGAGGAAGTGTCAGCGCCACTAAATGCAGGTCTGTACACAGCTTCAAGCCTGCTGGCTTTGGAGGAGTCTGCACGCCCAGTCTCCTTAAAAAGCACTGTTTGCCAGGAACCTTAAACATATTCCATAGGATTTGTTTCCAAAGGTTTGTAATTATTATTTAAGATACTGATTGACTTGTTGGAGTCACTTGCCTATCTGATATTTTTGTGTTTTCATTGCTGATGCTTGTTTTCCGAGTTTTAATTTTACTAGAGCTGTTTTTAGAGTGACGGTGTTTTAACTTCTAACATTGTATTTCTTTTTCACCTTTAGTTTTAAACTGAGTCTCCTGAGAGTTTTGGTGTAAACAGGCTTAAATTAATTTGTTCTGGGGAGAGTCATAAATCTGTCATATCTGATATACTTTAACTCTCCATAATTAACAGCCAATCTGAGAATCTGATCTTCAAGCCACATATGAAAACAATGCATCCCATGCTGGGTTTGCAGTTTGGAACATGTTAACATTTTAATTGACTCTATTTAAATGAACAGTGCATTTCCCCAGGTTTCAGGGAAATATTGATTTCTTGTGGGAAAATAGTCAGGCTACTAAATGCACATGAAACCCCATAGGAACCCAATTTAAACCTTAGAACATTTAATTACAAAAACTTCTGTTTAACTGGTTTGCAAAATAAGCTTCTTAAGAAAATATTTCATTAGAGAAAACCTATTGGATAGGCAAGGTACTATAATTTGACAATGTTTTCTCTGGTAAAATTCTTTATCACAATCTAAGTTGCCTTTATCAGACCTTGTATTCTACTTTTTCTGTCAGTGCTCAGCAAAGAACCAAACCAAAGAAAAAAAAGCCACTTCTATATGTATATTTCTTCCTTAGGGGGTTATTATCTGCACAAAGGAGAAACAAGCATGCTTCTAGAATACACAAGCAACATATAAGAAGCCTAGTCCCAAATGCTACCTGCTCCAGCCTGGCCCAGTGGCCACCTGGAGTCTCCAGAATGCCCAAGTCAGAAACTTAGCTAGGAAGGCCAGTGGACCCCCACCCTCGCATCTGCTGTGTTTAGCAGAGTGAGACGTGGCACCCACAGACACACCCCAACTGCAAGCTTTGTGCCTGTATTGCAGGACTGTTCTAGCTGATGAGGTGTGGGCAGCTCACACCTGTTCCCTCCAGAATGGGAGGCAGAGCCTGCACCCAGCCTGTTTTACTTGGAACGTTATCCTTTTTTCTTCTTCTTAGAATGAAGTTTTGATTTCCAAAACCCCCTGCGCAGAGGCAAGCACACCCACAAGCCACCGCTTCCTCCATCCCTGATCTCCCTTTATTGTATGGTTCTAAATCAACCTCTGCCC
This sequence comes from Galeopterus variegatus, assembly GCF_000696425.1. Taxonomy (NCBI): domain Eukaryota; kingdom Metazoa; phylum Chordata; class Mammalia; order Dermoptera; family Cynocephalidae; genus Galeopterus; species Galeopterus variegatus. Next base: position 547,163 of record NW_007727101.1, read on the forward strand.
AAATCCTACCAACTCCCTCCACCCTGGCACTTTGTGCTGTTACGCCATCACGGGAGAGGCAATATCCCTACCGATAAATTAGCTGCACGAATCTCGGAAGGGTGATCCCACCTTAATCCCTGTTCTCCCCTCAGCTGTCAGGGCCCAGCATGGCTTGAAATCATTAAACAAGGTTTTTTGACAGCACACTGTTCCCTTTGATTCTTTTTTTTTTTTCTTAATAGCCTAGGACAGCATTGTTCTGCACACAATTTCCACCTCACGATCACATTTTGACATGAACAGCAGTCCTTGTGACATATCTTACCTGCACTGCTGTGTGAAACTTTACTGATAATCACGCAAAGGCAGTAAAATTGGTCGAGACAGCACCACATGAGATGCTGGGTGAACGCCCTGAGACATGATCACAGCTTGAATCAGGAAAATTACTTCACTGGGAGCAGACATTATTCGGTCAGGTAAACCATTCCATAGCATGGGAATTTTACCTAAGAGTTCATTTATGTGAGTAACTGGTTTATTCTGGATACATTTCCTGGTTTATAGATAACACATATAAAATTGTTAGATTGCTTTCTCAAATCTGTCCCCAAAACATGCAAATTCCATGAAACTCAGAGGCTACTCCAGAGCTGATTTGTTTAGAAGACACAGAATTGATTATCAATATCGTGGTTGAAAACAGACAGGAGAAAGGAGGAAGGAAGGAAGGGAAAAAAATTTTAAACAACAGAGAAAAGACTTGCGCAACAGCATTTGTGTTTCTCTAAAACTAAGAGGTCACTTCTCTACAAAAATAGCAATCAATTGCTGTATAAGTTAAGGATCTGTAACTGCAGGCAATGAAACCTGCTCCAGCAGATTTAAGCAAAAGAGGAAGTTGTCGGAAGGGATTGCTTGGAAAGAATCAAAGGAAAAACCAGATTACCCAGCCTCTGAAAAGAAACATCAAGACCGCACTGGAGGTAGGATGTGACCTTCCTTGTATAATCTCTGTTGTACTGCTCCTGAGACACGTGAACTTTAACCATTAAAAATCTTTGTGGTGTTCTTCTTAAGAATAAAATTATGAGGAGAGAGTATGGATTTGTCCTAGCTTGGGTTTCCTGCCCACCCCTTGGCCACAGAATGTAAGGTTTCTAGGTGCTCTGTGCCTCCAGCAGTGCTCCAAAGTGAGGAGAGGAAAAGGATCTCAGACAAAGCAAACTCAGGAGGTGTCCGCTGCAGTCAGGCTTCTATCCTGCTCCAGGCTTTGCAATGCAGAATCCCACGCAATTCTCTTACTGTTTTCTTCCACCAGCCACACCAAGTATGGAGTAGTGTCCCTGTACCATTGCTAAGGAGAAAGCAGACAAGGAGATTAACTGACTTGCACAAAGTCAACAGCTGGGGGGTGGTGGAGCCCTAACTAGATCTCTACTAGCCTGAGACTTCCTGTTGCTCAATTTGACAAAAAAGTAGAATTCAATGGTCTTTCTATTCAGGACAGTCAACTGATCTACACAGTATAGTGATAGCAGTGGTTAAATCACTGAAATGCTTCCCAACCAGTTGCTAAACAGCCACAGGCTCTCTGATTTCGTATGGCCACTACTTTGGCCACTTTGGCCCTTTCTCTACATTCTCAGATCTCCCTGCTGTCCAAAAGCTAAAGAGTTAACATCTGGCACACTGGGGAACTGCGAGGACTCTGCTCTTGTATTATGGCTGGCACGCTTTCTGATCAGTTGCTGTCGGTTTCACACCAGTTAACTATTGTAGATTTCATTGCTCTTTCTATTTAAGTCTCAGGGAAGAGGATAATAGGACTTTAAATAATTGGGTCCACTTTAGATTCTAAAATTATCTGTGCAATATATAAAATAAAAATAGCTAGGTTATTACTTTCTCTATGGTCTCAAAGAAAAAACTAATAAAAGCAATTTACCTCTTGGCCCCCAGAATCTGTGCTTCACTGAATTTTCCATTTTGGTGCCCTTTTTACTTAGCATTCTTCCTCATTTATTAGAAACATTAATCTAGTGGGAATGTGCGTCTATGCTATAATAAAAGAAGAAATGTGATGTATGGGGGGAAGGGGAGTAGAATTATCGTTTACTCATTAGCCAGGCTGCAGGAGGCTCTATAAGAGCCACTCCCCAAGAAGACCATAAATCACAGGGAGGTATTTTCCCAGGTGACACTAAAGATACTGTACTTCCTTATCATTCCAAACATGATGGTGCTTACTTTGTATTCTGGCTCCACTTTTTCATATTATAATACATTCCTTTAAATGCAGATATTGTTATTCTGCTTAACATCATCAGTCTAGCAGACAAACACCTGTGGGGAAATATAAATTAAACTATTGCTGCACACTGGTGGAAGGCACTGAGCTTGCCACAGTTATCACTTTGCCCTCAGGGTCACCTTTTTTATCATTGACACATTAAGGGTCCCCTTCAGAATTGCATTACCATGCCTTGCCATCCAAAGCGCTGGGACTGTCATTAATAGGATAACTTTGGGTGCACCACAGCATGAGAAACTCATCCATATACCCAGGAAAAGAATGCCATGCTGGGGAAAAGTGCCATTTGTAGATGTACTGATATCACTGTGATACATCACAATGCGTCCCCTTGCTCCATGGGGAAGACTCTGGATGGCTCTTCCCAACACAAGAACATGCAGACTGGGAACACAAGACATTAGTCAGTAAGAGCCTCCTCAGAAGACATCTGACTGGTCATTCATGCAGGTCACAGATGGATGGAAATCAGCCGTTTCCAAAAGGTGAACCAAGACCACAACCAAATCTACAGGTAAGAGCTCACGACAGTGCCACAATAAAGGGCTCAGAAAATCAGAACTAACATTAGTAAGTGCCAGCCTTAGCTCTGTATGCTACAGGCAGTATTTCTGTCCATATCTATAGCTAATTGAGAGGTAGAAGTGACATTTTCCCCATTTAACACATGATGTTCAGAGATTACATTATACCGTGCTATTGGACAGGCCACCTGGTTCCTCTAAAGTACGTCCCACTACATTAGTTCAAAAGCAAGAAGTGTCAGAACAACATACCGCAGCTTGGCTGCGTGCAAATGAAAGCACTGCGCTCATCAGCAGAATACCCGTGTCTGAAAAAAAAAGAGCACTCAGACCGAAGTTGCATAATCCCTGGGATTCGGGATCTCAAGTGTTATGTACTGGGCTTGGCATTCTCTTTCTGAGCCCCCAAGCTAGGTAGGTGCCCTTATTGACCAACCCTATAGTAACCCACAGTGTTCTGACATACACGCAACACTATTAAAATTATTTGCCCGGAAACTACCTTTCTTAATAGACAGCGGGCCCATGAGATCTACTGCCATATGTTTTGTTCACCCAAGAGGCCACATTCAGCCCAGTGCATAACACTTAGTAAATATGTGTTGAATAGATAGTCAATCCCTAACTCAGTCCATGGCAGAGGGAGACTAACATCAACCCAATAAGAATAACTTGACCAAGTGAAGGTATCTCCCAGCAGTGCAGGAGGATGGATCAGATGCCGGAGTGCCGTAGAACTGGCTTCTCTCTTGGGTGTGATTCCAGGCTCCCAAGGAGCCTCCTGATGGGTTTGTGGTGTCTCACCTCAGTTCTCCGTAGAAGCAGAGTGTGTAGGCCACCTGCTGTGAATATCTTTCTGTCCACGGAGTTTCATTTTTCAACCAAATGCTGCACTGGCATCTTAATTACCTATTTGACTCATGTGCTAGTCTCCTGGAATTTGAGCGCAGTAAAATAATGGTGTCACTGAACCTCTAGGACAAATATCCAGGCCAGGAAATGTGGTGATCTGCCATGGTCTCGCACATTAGGAGAACAACAGTGTTCCTACAATTACTTCTCTGCCGCATAATGTCTAAGCAGAATTTGGTTTATTCTAAGAAGAAATGAAATATATCTAGAAAGCTGGAAGCAAAACATCTATTAGATATTTTGCAGGACTTCCAGGGAAAGAGAGGTGGTGGATGGTTTTGTGAGAAAAGAAACACGAAAAAATAGTAGTTGGAGAGCTGGGTTTCAGCTGTAGACTTCTTGGCTACAAACTCATAGGTCTTCTCAGGATCCACTCCGTCCCACCATGAAAGAACATACTCCTGTGTACTACCAAAGTGCCTTCTCTTGGAAGATCCTACGGACCAGACTTTCCCCAGAGCTCCAAGTGAACGATTAAGCCCGTACGGGATTGCAGACTTGCCCCTTCATTATTTATTTTGGTCATGCCTCTGAAATGTATTTCTCCTTCGTGCTCCAATAAAGTTCAGAAGGCTATTTCTTTCTATGAAAAAATATTTTCACAGCCTATAAATTTCAATCTTCCCTCCTCTTCTGTTTCACCATCATAAGAACATTATTTTCAAAGTCAGTCAGGAGGTACAGAATAAAGACACACCTTGATTCATTTGGGGGCTTTATTCTAGTGAAAATGGATAAGTTACAAAATGAAACTGTTATCTCCATTGAGACAAGAAGTACCTTTTAATAACTTCAGATATACCTTATAATCATTTAGTCACACTCTTCAAAACATATCAGGCAAATCAAATTGGAAGACAAAAGAATGCAAATCCTGAAATAGAATTACATTTTAAGTAAGTTGACTGTTTAAAATATGCGTATTTCACAGACTAAGATCTGGAATTGTCTGATTTAGAGGATCTACAAATAAATCCCAGAGGAAAGCAATTTCTTTACAGACAGTTATATAACAAATGAAATTCATGAAGTTTTACTTTTACAAAGTAAATTCAAAATTCATTAAATTCTACACTAGTTGTATGAAGCAAGGCAGGACAGATATTATCACCCCATTTAATAAATGAGGAAACTGAGGCACAAGCAAATCTGTGGCCCTTCCAAAGTCACACACTTAAAAAGTAGCTGACTAGAAATTCAAATTCAGGTTTTCTGAGTTTAATTCTAGTGTTCTTGCTGAAACACAGATGTATAATTAGTTTTTCTTATAAGGTCTTCATTGAAATGTCAGACGGAACAAACATTTATTATAGGAATTCATAAATTTTCGGCAAACCAGACTTTATTTATGTGCCTACCATGGGAGGGTATAAAAAGAAAAAAGTATTTTGCTCCTGTAATAAAGACTTTTACAATTTTGCTGAGGGATACACAAACACCAAGGGAACCTGGCAAGTTGTGCTGCCAAATTGATTTTTTGTGAGTCTGAAATTACGAGAGCAAGTGAAAGATGCTGGTGACTGAGCAGGCTCACGCAAGCCTGGCAGCCACACACCGGTGTGTGTTGGTGCGTGAGGAATGGGATTCTAGAACTTGGTAAAAGCTCACTATTGAGACTTTTTGATTACTGATAAAAAAAAATTATATTTTAAAAAATTTAAAAAAGAAAAAGAAAAAAAAGCCATGTCAACTCCTGCCAAGATGTTTTTTGATATGTACTTATTCTGCTCATATCATTCAGACAGACTGGCTCTCTTCTGCCTGTCACTTAGGACACTGGATCTCTTCAGATTTTATTCCTTCCCTTCCTCCTTCAGCCCTTCAGCAATCACTTATGCAGTGGCTCTTATGTGCCAGACAATGTTTGGGTGTTGTAAATACAGCAATGAACAAAAGAAATACAGTCCTTGCCCTCATCCAGCTAACACTTTGATGGTATGAGACAGACAATACACGAATAAATAATTAAATATGCAGGACAAAAGGTAATAATATCAGCTATGGAGTAAAATAAAGCAGAAAACAGAAGTAGGGTGTCCTATTTTGGTGGCTCAGGAATTGATAGTTTTAAAAATGTGGTCAACACATACCTGATGGACAGTCAACATTTTAAGCACATATTTGAAAAAGGAAATAGACATGCTGCTTTCTGGAAAAATAATATTCAAAGCAGAAGAAAAAGCCACTGCAAAGACTCTAGAACAAGAATGTCCCTGGCATGCTGGGGAAAGAGGAAGGCAGGTAACACTTTGGAATGGGGTGATGGGGGCAAGGGCAGGGATTACAAACAAAGGGGTTGGAAAGCACATGCGGAAGGGGCTGGCAGGTCACAAAGAGCCTGTGACACCTTGAAAGGAAATTGACTATAAGCTCGAGTAAAACAGGGAGCCCCTGGCATATTTCATTCAGCAGAGTAAGGTGACATAATGCATATTTTAAAAGGTTTGTTCTTCTTGCTGTGCTGAAATATCCTAAAGGAGGACAGAGGCAGAAAGGCAGGGCCATGGTAGGAGGTGAATGCACAGTCTGGACAAGAGGTGGCAGCTCTGTCCCTGGCCCACTTCTCCCTCCCCACTGGCTGTGCTGGGTGACTCCATCCGTCCCCATCCATTCCTTCACACGTCAGCAATGTCTTGATCACTTCCAAATCTGCCTCCACTTTGTATCCCTCTCACTAGCTCCACGTATTTTGCACTAGTGGTGTCTGTGGGTAGAGATACTTCACACACAGTATATTCAAATCAAGCTAATTACTTTCTCACCTTAACAAGTTTGAAATGCTGTATTTTCTACATTAGTCAATGACATAATATACCCATTTGTCTACTTACAAATCTACATCACATTCCATCCTTACTTCTGATCAAATAACCATCTGCTATTTCTATACCTTGAAACCTGTTGTAGTGGATTGAATTATGTTCCCCCAAAACTTACTGAAGCTTGAATTGTGTCCCCCAAGGTTTATGTATTAGAAACTTAGCCCCCACTGTGACTGTTAAGAGGGTGGGAAATCCTATTATGGTAATTGAAAGGTGGAGCTTGAAGAGGTGATTGGATTGTAGGACCGTGCAGTAGTGAGTGGATTAACAATGCTTGTCAGGGGTGTGGTTCTGAGGGATTTAAAAAGAGAGTGAATGACAAGTTTGCTCTGCTCTCTCTGTTCTCTCTGCTTCCACCATCTTGCAATGTGAGACCCCCGGGTCACTGTTGTCACCACCAGATGGATTTTGGACTTCCCAGCCTCAGAAACTGTAGGCAAAAAAATATTGTTCTCTTTATAAATCACCCAGTTTCAAGTATTTGTTATAAAGCAACAGAAATGGACTAAAACACCTGTGAACATCTTACTATACCTATTGCTACTGCCCCAGTTTAGGACATCCTCATATTTTTCCAGACACACATACAAACATAATGTCGTTAACAACTGTTCATAAGTAGGACGGGTCCCCTTAGACACACAGATCCAGAAGTTCAACCTAGGCCCACTAAAGATCCAGTCATTCCTACCCAAGAAAGCTTAGTCATCATTCGGATGCACGTTGGTTTCAGTGCTTTCTCCTTATTGCGAAGGGACAAACATTCTAAAGACCCCTAAAAGGATTTTAGAAAATCAGATGAAAATTAGAAAGCGCTCTCTGCTGTTTGTGTGCATAGTGCACTACAGTGGAGCAAGGACAACAATTGAAACTGCCGAAATAATTCAACCTGAAGGAAGCTAGCATTAAATATCGGCAGCGGGAGTTTTCATGGAGAGAAACTGGGTATTACAAAGATGGGTTCAGCTGGACTTGTCAGTGTAGGCAATGGGGAAGCTGAGGAAGAAAGAAGCTTGGAGTTTAACTTTAGTTTGTAGGTTTATGTGCTTCGTATGGCTTGGCTGAATTCCTGGCTTACTGCACCCCTTACTGGAGCCAATAACCATGAAATGTGCCTTAGGAAGAAACTAGGGGGAAGCAGCATTTGTAAGACTTCAGGGGACTGGTCATCCTACGATCAGATAGAGACTTGAGGGCTTGAGCTGGGGGCTCAGAGATGACCTGCTGAACCTTTACTGTCCTCCAAGACCCAGTCCATGCCTCTCCTTCTCCAGCAAGTTCCCACTGCTCTGAGGCCTGCCCCTTCCTCTTGCTCATCTCCACTTACAGCCTGGAGTGCTGGAGACGGTCCCTGTCTCAGCTGCACACCCACATGCAGGCTTCTTGAGATCAGAACGTTTTGAGAAAGGTGTTTTCCATCCTTCGTTCTGTTTAATCTTCACAAGAACCCTTTAGACGATTATCACCACATCCCAGCTGAGAAAGCTGAGGTTTAGCCTGTACATCATGAAATGAGAATTTACCTGCAGGTTTGTCAGGTATCAAAAGCCTGTGGTTTCACCCTTCACATATTCTTAAAGGTAAAATAAATGTTATTAAACTTTCGTTAAGTATCCAATACATGTTTTGAAGATATATCATTCAATTCACGTATTCATATAACTTTCTGGAATGTAAAAAAAACAGAAATAACAGGGGTCTTTTCTGTATCCTATTTCTTGCATAGAGAACATTGGGAAAAAAAAACATTTATTTTTAAGAAAATTAAGCTTCTCCAAAAAAATAAAATCATATTCTTTCTAAAAATCATCTGTAAAATGGTAAGCCCTAAATAGCAAGGCAAGGTTAAGAACATGTAAAGAAATGAAGGAGCAGATTGCTAATTATCATTTTTATTATCTTGTAGAAGAGAAAGGAAGGTTTGTCTGTAATTGCTTCAGTAGGCAGTCATAGCAAATGAACCTGGAAAATGCAATATTCCTTCTCCAGAATTGTTCTTTGTCTCAATTTCCCCTTTTAAAGTGTCAGCATAACGTTGGCTCTACCCCTCAAGGGGCATGGACTTTGTCTAAAGAGATAATTATTTTTCCAACTGAATTCAACACTCTTGCTACATGACTACAGGACAAGGAACATAGTCATGTGTCATTTCTTTTAATCACCACTAGGCCAGGTTCTTCTTTTCAGGGCGTCTTTGTCTTTCGCCTGAGAACCACCACTACTATCTACTCGGCATTTCTCTTTCCAATGGGCTTTTCTTCCTGTCACTCACCATGTTTGCACTGGTTCTGGGCAGTGGGCTGCTGTCGTCATGCATTCCTGTTGATACTCTACAGTCTCATCTGGAGTCTTCAAGGTGCCCAAACTGAGCCCTGGTCCATGAAATGGGGCTACATGACACATTCTTGCACCTTAATGTCTTACAGGGTTTTACAGAAAATTGTTCAAGTTTTTGTTATCTTTTCCTTTCTCAAGAACTCACACAGTGCCTGATGAATACCTGGGATGACACAACATTGAGTGACAGGAACAAGCAATTCTCTGAACCACTTCCTTTCATTGAGAATGAAAGCTTGATCCTGAGCCAAACTGTGTGAGTGACTCTCTCTTCCAATAGGATGTGTTCTGTACTAGGAACTCCCACCCCGGGTTGTCTCAGGCATTCACCAGTCCAGATAGGTCTGCCTCCCAGCCATGGCACAGTCGCTAAATTTGGAAGAGAAAGGGAAATGTTAAAGTCATGGAATCCATCCACCCACCAGTGGTAAACTCCCATTACAGCATTGCCACCAAGTGGTTAACCATGAAGTGATGGTTATAAGATGATGTTTTGTTATCTTGAGCTAAGACATGCTTCCTCTAACTTTTGCATACTGCTCCTGCCCATGAGTTCATAGCAAAGATGCAATGACAGAAGATGTTTCTCTTTTTTTTTCTCAAGTGTCATTAGTGCAGCATAACCAGATTTATGTTGCCAAAAAGAAAAATCAACACAACATGAAAAAAAAGAATCACCCTCTTTTATTTCACCTTATAAAGGACTTTTTTACAGCAGAAAAAAAAGTCAACAAAATGAAAAGGCAAACAGAATGGTAGAAAATATTTGCAAACCATATATCTTATATATCTCATAAGGGCTTAATATCTAAAAAAATATTTAAGGAGCTCGCACAACTCAATAGCAAAAAAAACAACCCAATTAAAAAATGGGCTAAGGACTTCAATACACATTTCTCTAAAGACCTACAAAGGTCCAACAGGAATATAAAAAGGTGCTCAACATTACTAATCATGAGAGATGTGCAAATCAAAACCACAGTGAGATATTACCTCACACCTGTTGGGATGGCTATCATGAAAAAGGCAAGCGAGAATGAGTGCTGGTGAGGTACGGAGAAAATGGAATCCTTGTACATTATTAATGGGAATGTAAATTGGTGCAGCTGTTATGAAAACAGCATAGATGTTTCTCAAAAAATTAAAAGTAGGATCATCATATGACCGAGCAATCCCACTTCTGTGTATATAGCCAAAGAAAATGAAATTACTGTGTGGAAGAAGTCTCTGCACCCACAGGTTCACTGCAGCATTATTCATAATAACCGAGATATGGAAACAACGCACGTGCCCATTGACGGAGGAATGGACAAAGAAAGTGATATCCATATATATAATTCAGCCTTAATAAAAGAAAAAAAATCTGTCATTTGTGACAACATGGATGACTCTGGATGACATTATGATAAGTGAAATAAGCCAGACATAGAAAGACAAATACTGCCTGGTCTCAATTGTATGGGGAATCTAGAAAAGTAAATGAGCAGAGAACAGAACGGTGGTTGTCAGGTACTGGGGAGTGGGGGAAAATAATGAAAAATTTTAAGTCATTCTGTTCATATGTGTGCATCACAGCAAAACGTTAATCATACTGAAATACAAGCCTCTTACAAAGATTGTTATTTTGACTTTTATTTGCTTATTTGTGTATTTATTTTGCCTTTTAAGGATAGGAAGAAGAAGCAATCACCTTAAAATGAGATGCAAGATCTGATGGGCAGGAGGGGGACGACCAGCTGGCATCTGAAGCCAGTCATTTGCCCCACACAAAGCTCAGTGCTTTGAATGTGATATTCATTCAACAGAAGTAAGAAAAACCTAGTGGTTTTTCCCAGAGTGACTGGTAGTCAGTGCAAATCTGGAAGCTAGCCCTGGAACTGAGAGAGACAGCAACCTTTAACTAGAGCCTGAGAGGGAAAAAAAATCAAAGTTATTTCAGTAGAATATTTCATAAGTGTAGATTTTAAATGTGAAATCAATGCATCCCATTTGGTATTTGATTTGGAACCATATCTAATTTTTTTTTTCTTTAAGATTCAAACCCTTTGAGTCTCTAATTCTGCTTTTGGGAATCTATCCTAAGAATATAATCCAAAATAGAGAAACTGCTTAGGCACAAAATATTTATTGCAGTGTATGTTTGATGGAGAAATTTTGAAAATTAATTTCTAAATATCCAACAATGGGAGTTAACATTAAATAACTGTTGGTATTTGGTGTGTGGTATTTAATCTAAATATCTGCAAAAAGGTTATTTACAGTGAGGTATGCTAGCATGGAAATATGTAAAGACAAAAAAACAGGATAAAATATATGGACAGTACATGCTCAGGTATGTTAAATAAATATCTATAAAGATAATGAGGACTGGAAGAATATAAACATATCAATAGAGAGTTCTAGAAATGTGGGCAGTGGTTTTTGTAATTATCTTTTTCAAATGAAAACAAATAACTATTAAATGGGAAGGGAAGGAAGAAGAAAAGCTGACTCCCCCAGAAGTAAAAGATCATCTCACGTCCGAAGTAGCCATGTAGATCACAGTGGAGTTATTACTATGCTGATGAAATATAAATGCTGACCTTGTCTCTTTGCCTTGTACTGACAGTGAGTGGTTCTTACCGGAGGCCAATTACTTTTTTTTTTAACCTTAATACTTCTCCAAATTTTATCACTAACAGCTATGCTGCAAGCCTAAAATTGCTTGAACTTATCAGTGTCCTTAAAGTAACATTTTCTTCTTTTCTCTCAGAATAATTCTGAATATATTAAATTAATTGTATGCTTAACGTTAATGCTAGCATTTTGTCCAGGCTGGCACCTTGCCAGAAGTCCATATTCAAGTTCTCCATAAACTTCAAAAAACGTAAATTTTAATGAAAAAAGAAAAGAAAATCTCATCAGTTGTCCACTAGAGCCTTCAACATAGTCCTGCATTCTTTAAGCAAGGACTCACGGAGAAAGTTGTTATTCTCAGCTCCCTCCCAAGGGAAAGATGCAGGATCCAGGCTTCGTACCTTCTCCTTTGTCCTGAAACATTGGGACAGACAAGGGTAAACACAGCCAGACAGAAGAGGACCCAGGCGGTATACCATGAAATCTGATGAAGCTTAACTATTGCCTGCCCCACCTCCCTTGCTTGGGACTTCTTTAAACGTTTAGATTCATAATTTTGTGAAGAAAACCATTCAAGTGTTGCAAAAAGAATGTTCCACAAAATTTAAATTATCTGCTAGATGTGACCAACTTTTCCAGATTACTGTGAGAAAACAGTACTGGAAGGAGACCACAGATCCCTCATTCTTCTGACATTGACTTTTGAGATCTGAGACCTAGACCAGCAAATGAAAGAAAGGAAAACACTGGAGAGAAGAGCAGAAGAGAAATGGAGAGAAAGGAATGTGAGACAAAAAGGAATCAGGTGTGCCAAGGGTGATAAAGTTCTCTTTGCTGAACCTTAAGACTTGAGATTATAATCAAGACCTGAGATTTACCAAGAGGAAAATCCTAGAGCTTATCACTTATTATGACCCCAAGAGAGTCAACAGAAGGACCATAAGAGGAATGGCCTTGGGACTAAAAATGTCCAATGCTCTGATTAAGTCAGAGCAGGGATCAGCCCATCTCTGTGTCTTATATGCAGATATAAGAGCCAAATTCTTAGTTCACCAAATTCTCAGATAAATGTGTTTTTCTGGATCATGAGGAAAACAATTCACACAATTTATGTCTCAGAAAATGGTGGAGAAGACCTGCAGATAGAATTTAGTAGCAAATCATCTCATAGACACCGATTATTACCAAGGAGCCTTCACAAGCTGGTTTAATTCTTTAATTTCAGATGGAAAATGAGGCTAAGAAAGGAGATCTGCCATGCCTGGGGTGATGAGTTTAGTCACAAAGCAAGGATATCAATGCTTTTTCTGTATAACTCATCTTCTCATATAACATGATATATTTTTTCAATTCACAGTTTTCTACTATACAAAGGAAAATATAAAAGTTCGTTAATGTTAATATCTGATTCTCACACAGACACACACACACAACCTCAAAACCTATAGTGGAAGAAAATTGCAAGTATATTTTATCACATGTCCTCTTATTTCAAAATCCCTTAAATTTTTTTTTGGAAAGGGAGACTGTATTCAGATTTTCTTACTTATGTATGTATTGGTCTTAGTTTCATTACTTGAAAATTTTACAGAGGAGAAGCAGAAGTCAGCAGAAGATAAAAAAAAAAAAAACTATCTTCACTATTTAAAATACTAAACTTCAGGTGTTTTATGAGACCTACCCGCCTCACAGCCACCTGGAAATACATTTAGCATTTTATTCTAAGGACTGCACTTGTACTAGAAGAATGCTGAAGTCACAAAAATCCAATGTCCCAGAGTGACCCCAACAAATCTATCAATGCTCATTAGTGGGAAAGAAGTTACTATTGTTACGTGGATTCCAGGATTAAATGTACGGAAGGGACAGATTGTGTTTGTGAAATAGCAAGGTGGACCTTGGTGTTTAACTTTAACCTTTGTGATAAACTGCAATGGACACTGTCCTCAAACAAATGTCCTTCTGCAAATACTCACCAATGATTTCATATCATTTCAGAGCTTTATTAGAACACATCAAAAGACCAAGGTCCGTGATTGATTTCTGCCCAAGCTGACACAATTTGAACTTACAGATTCATCTTAGCTTTCTGAGCCTCAGTTTCTCTATTTACAAATCCAGTCATGATTGGGCTTGATAATATCTAAGATTATTTCTAACTCCAAGATGCTGTCAGTCTGCATTAGGTTCCTACCCAGTACCTCCTAAAGAAATGCATTTATATAACCACTCTGAACCTAGTGGGAAATTCAAACTTAACATTTCTCGGAGGTTCACAATGACATTAGTAATTATGTTGATGATTTTTAAAAAGTCACCACTGAGTGTTACTTAATTTTCATTTAAATGGAAGCAAGAATTATCCTGACAAGACAGGGAATATTTCTGAGATAGTTACTTAGTTCACTTTGGTTCTGCATGAGATTGAAGCCATTTAGCAGAAAATTAAATTAACACTTGCCAAGAAATTAAGATAAAATGTGAGGATCACCATGTAAAGCTATTTGTCATTCTGGAAAGAATGGGTGATCCATGTCCACCTTCAAACCCAACTCCATGAGCAATTGGAAATTATCAAGAGTTTTACACATTATGGAGAAACGGTGTTTGATACGGGTAAATGCCAGTTGATTCAGAGACTGGATGGACAACTGACTGTGACAGACAGATTCACTGTCCATGAAGATCAAATTATAGAAATACAGTGTTCAAAGAATCTTAGAAGGCCTCGGCATTGCTGTTGTAATAAGAGATTAATTTCAGGGCAATTAGAGTAAAGCTGAAGAAAATATTTCTGAGTGATTCTGATACTTCCTGATATCCCAATGATTTTTAAAATTCCATTTGTTTTTGGAACCAAAGCAAAGAGAGTATAGATAGTCACCTGATGACATTTAAGGGCAAGAGGAAGCTCCTGAGTTTGCAGAAGTAAAGTCAAAGAACATTCTTCCATTTATTTACATGCCAGAGGGCACAAACTGATTCAGGGCCTGGAGCTGATCACTGAACAACCCCATTAAATGGCAGGAAAGATCAATACCATTGAACTGTGTGAGGGTTTAAATATGCCGCCTGAAATAAATTTGCATAAACCTATGACTACTAGGTAGGAAACGAGACTCTAATCAGCTGACATTGTGAGGAAAAAACGGTCACTCCTTTAGGTTCTTCAAAGAAGAACCTTAAGTTTCTGCAAAGTTGACAGCTAGAAAAGATTTGTTATATATTTACTGTTATTCTCTCATTCAGTAAGCATTTCCTAAGGACCTCCTATGTATCAGGCACTGTTCTAGGTGCTTGGAATACCCTAGTGGGCAAAGAACCAAATCTCTGCCCTTGTGGTGCTTATACTCTAATGGAGAAAGTCAGACAATAAGCAACAATCATGCTAAATAAGTAACCTAGTGTGTTAGAAGGCAATGCATTCTACGACAAACATTTTAAAAATGGAAACAGGACAAGCAGGGTCAGGCACACCGAGCGAGGTGGCAGGCAGTGTACAGGGTTAAGCAGACCACTCGGGCAGAGATCACTGAGAATGTAAAATATGGGCAAAGACTTGGAAGAGATGAAGCAGGTGGTAAAGCTGATACATGGGGAAAGGGCAACTCAACCAGAGGACACTTGGTACCCATGTCCTACAGCTGGAATGTGATGGTCTGACTGAAGCAGAGAAAGCAAAGGGGGAGGAGAGGCGGGGGACCAGGGACAGACCACTGTACCCACGGCAGCTTTTTCTGACTGAAATGACGAGGTGCACTTTGAGCAGAGGAATGACCTGATCTGACTTATGTTTGGTCCATCCGAGCCATGTTGAAAATAGACTGAAGATGAACAGAGTCTGAGCAGGAAAACCTGCTGAATATTTAAAATGTTTATTATTTTCTTGAAATAATCCAGGCAAAAGATGCTAGTGGTTTGGACCAGTGTGAGAGCGGGAGCAATAATGAGAAATGGACAGATTCTTGAGATGGAAAAGGCAGCTAGTACAGCAGGTTTTGGGGGAAGAACAGGAATTGAGCGTTAGAAATGTTTTCAGTATCTATCTGACATGCAAGCAGAGATACGAAGTAGATGTCTGCAAATACAGGACTGGAGTTTGGAAAGGAGGTCTGGGTGAATCTCTCAGTTTGGAAGTTGTTGAAATCTAGGTGGTACTCAGAGCCATGAACCTGGAATAGATTCGCCAAAGTCAGGAGGAGCAGACAGGAACATCATGGTATAAGATGCTCCCATGTTAAGAGCCTTGGGGGAAGTGAGGTAGGAGAAAAATCAAGAAAGCGTGTATGACACTGGCAGCCGAGTAAAGAACGTCTCTTCAGCAGGATGGCAGATGGCCTTGCTGGTAGACACTGAGGGCTGGGAATTGACCACGGAATTGAGAGGTATGAGACAAGGGTGACTTCTGTGTGAGGGCGTCTCTTCAGCAGGATGGCAGATGGCCTTGCTGGTAGACACTGAGGGCTGGGAATTGACCATGGAATTGAGAGGTATGAGACAAGGGTGACTTCTGTGTGAGGTTGAGAGTGAAGGCCAAATTGGAAAAAGTTATGAGAATGGAAGGAGAGGAACTGCTTCTTCTGAAGAGTTCTGCAGCAATGGGAGCAAAGAAGTAGGGTGGTAGCTGCTGGGGACGTGTGGGTCGAGTGACTTTTTTTCTCTTTATATGAATTAATAACATATTAAGATAGAGATGGAAAAGATTCAATAAAAAGAGTTTTGAAATCAGATCGACCGGTTGTAAAACCTGGTTCTGTCACTTAATAGTTTCATGACCTTAGACAAGTTACTCAACTTCTCTGTGCCTCAGTTTCTCTAACTTCTCATATATAAGGCTGCAGATGGATTTAGGAAGCCATCCCTAGGGACATAGCAGTGGACTGTGGAGCGATGCTGAGGAAATATTTATGTTCTAGGTTTCTTATTTAGAAGCTATATGATGTTGGGTAAGAAACTTCTTTTATAAGACTTAGCATCTTCATCTTAAGATGAGATAACGATATCTGTTTCATGGGATTTTCGTAAGAATCTAATAAAATTGTGTGCAAATGGATTTTCCAGCATAGTATCTGGCATACATCAGGTACATAATACATATGATCTGCTTTATTTGTTTGCTCGATCATGTCTTGGACAAAGATCCAAATTATTTAAATGGATGTTTTCTGCACAATCAACTACAGTCCTACCCTTTGATGAATGAATCCCTGTTTGTGACAATACCATAGCTTGAGGCTGTCCTGTGACTTTATTTGGCTTGCGTTTTTGCTTCACTCCTAACAGCAACTTTGACTCCTCAGCTTTTGCCCCACCATCCTGACCCCAGCTCTGATTCACTTGAGCTCCAGCCAGACTGTTCTCTGTTGAGTCTGTTGCCAACACAATGCCAGCCATGGGGAAGGTTATTTTAGAAAACTGCCAACAGAAACATCAAATGGACCTAAATCAGAGATACACAAAATATTCCCTGGTATGGACTTTTAGGCCATTTTCCCTTCTCAGTATATTTCTAAAAACATGTAAATATACTATGTGGGGATATGTGGAGAAATACAGTAATTAGATAGCTTATTAAAGCACCATTTTCTGATTCAACTAGATCTGAATTCAAATCCACTTTGAATCACACTAGTTGGGCAAGCTAATGTGCTTTTCTAAGCCTCAGTGATCTCATCTGTGAATGGGGTTTACAATACTAATCTCATATGGTGTATGAGAGTGTCCTGAGATAATTTCAGCAAGAGCTCCTAGCCGAGCACATGATATGAATAAATAATAGTCATGTTTATTATTCATTAGGCTTATCTATATATTAGGTACCTAGACACAGAAGAGGTCCACACTGAAATCTTCTTTTTAAAAAAACTCATAATTCAAAACAAAGGTAATTGAACAGTAGTTTTAATTCAAACTTTTTTCTAAATATTTGAGTTCCTATTTTATGAAACCCTCAACTAAAAAAATAATATAAGAAGCTTGAGGCTGTCCTGTGACTTTATTTGGCTTGCGTTTTTGCTTCACTCCTAACAGCAACTCTGACTCCTCAGCTTTTGCCCCACCATACTGACCCCGGCTCTGATTCACTTGAGCTCCAGCCAGACTGTTCTCTGTTGAGTCTGTTGCCAACACAATGCCAGCCATGGGGAAGGTTATTTTAGAAAACTGCCAACAGAAACATCAAATGGACCTAAATCAGAGATACACAAAATATTCCCTGGTATGGACTTTTAGGCCATTTTCCCTTCTCAGTATATTTCTAAAAACATGTAAATATACTATGTGGGGATATGTGGAGAAATACAGTAATTAGATAGCTTATTAAAACACCATTTTCTGATTCAACTAGATCTGAATTCAAATCCAATTTGAATCATACTAGTTGGGCAAGCTAATGTGCTTTTCTAAGCCTCAGTGATCTCATCTGTGAATGGGGTTTACAATACTAATCTCATATGGTGTGTGAGAGTGTCCTGAGATAATTTCAGCAAGAGCTCCTAGCCGAGCACATGATATGAATAAATAATGGTCATGTTTATTACTCATTAGGCTTATCTGTATATTAGGTACCTAGACACAGAAGAGGTCCACACTGAAATCTTCTTTTTAAAAAAACTCATAATTCAAAACAAAGATAATGGAACAGTAGTTTTAATTCAAACTTTTTTCTAAATATTTGAGTTCCTATTTTATGAAACCCTCAACTAAAAAATAATATAAGAAAAAAAAATGTGGCACAAAATCGCTAATTGCTGAGGTTTTATGTAATTATGCATCCAAGACATAGCCGGTCACACCATCTCTGGTGATGGCTTCACAGCCCTCAGAGTTGGAGAGAACAATCCCACCCTTGGAGGCAGGTCTACCTGTTAAGGCCAGTTCTACTTGTATCCACAAAAGTTATGTCTGTGTCCATGGAATATTGGTTTTAGAAAGAAATTCCTCAATGCAAATTGCATCATTTTAAACTAAAGTTAGAGCCACCACTTCATACTCTCCATAATCTTAGGCAAAAAATAAATAAAAATGAAAATAATTTTATGTGGACTGTGTGATTTGAAATAGATTTGGTGCACATACAATATAGTAGTTAGAGCTTCAGTATCATACATGAACTTCTTTAGAATTACTTGCAAAACAAATAATATATCTATGTGATTGTCTTTAACTATTGCAACCCCAAAGAGGCTGTCATCAATATATTCATCACAACTCACAATACACTGAAATGATATTCTGGGCTCCACAAATTGGACATTGAAATTCAGTGTGCAAAATTTTCATGAGACACCCAGAAGAATTTGACAGGAAATGGCATTGCTGTGGTTTTATATTTTATATGTTTCTCTTTTTGTAAAACTAACAAAGTTAGATAAATCACTAAGATAAAGGCAAGTTCCTTTCCTTTTTGTAATAAACTGTGTATAATAATAGTAGTCTTGGTCATTTCCAAATAAACACACCTGGATATGAAACCTCGAAAGAGACTTACATGAACATTCAAATTAGCAATGGCCTCTTGATGTGTTTAACTTAGATCCTGGAGTCTGAAATGCACTCATTCGATCATTATTTTTTTTTTTTAACGTATACTAATCTCTCTCTTCCGAGTCACAAAGCCGAGCTGGCTGGTGATTCACAGAACGTGGGCCCGTGGCGTCAGTCTTGCCCTTGCAGGTAGAGTCCCCCTTTCGGAGCTCCGTGACTTCAGGAAAGGCACTGAATGTCTGTGGCTCTCCATAAGAAGGGAACACTAATAGTGTCACCCATGTTGATTTTGAGGATTACAATTTTTTTAAATGATGGAAAGCTTGTACTAGAATTAAATACCCTACCCAATAAAGACATAAATTAGTCATTGGAAACTCTGAATCCACAAATCCCCTTTCTATGCATGTTCACCTTAAATGCATTCACCTATTTGCAGGATTATGAAATTTTTGACTAACATTTTTTTGTATGTTTCTTTAGACATGTGTTTATGTTGCAAGCACTGAATAAATGACACTTCTATTCTTTGCATCTTCTGGATCTAGCACATTGATAATAAAATGATGACATATTTCCTCATAAGACTTCACTTTCGTTGCTTCAGTGAACAAAACATTACACGAGATCTATCCTCCTAAAGTTTTCCACGTGCAGTACAGTATTGTTAACTGTAATCCAACATGTTACTGCAGATCTCTAGAACCTTTTCATCGGGCATGACTGAAAATCTCTCTCTATATATACAGATTTCCCTCTCCCCCTGCCCCTGGTAACCACCATTCTACTTTGTGCTTCTCTGAATTTGACCGCTTTTGAGACTTCATGTAAGTGGAACCATGCAGCATCTGTCCTTCTGTGACTGGCTTATTTCACTTAGTATATGGTCTGCAAGGTCCATCCATATTATAGCATTCAACTAAAAAATAATATAAGAAAAAAAAATGTGGCACAAAATCGCTAATTGCTGAGGTTTTATGTAATTATGCATCCAAGACATAGCCGGTCACACCATCTCTGGTGATGGCTTCACAGCCCTCAGAGTTGGAGTGAACAATCCCACCCTTGGAGGCAGGTCTACCTGTTAAGGCCAGTTCTACTTGTATCCACAAAAGTTATGTCTGTGTCCATGGAATATTGGTTTTAGAAAGAAATTCCTCAATGCAAATTGCATCATTTTAAACTAAAGTTAGAGCCACCACTTCATACTCTCCATAATCTTAG
>NW_007727101.1:568367-587034 GCF_000696425.1 Galeopterus variegatus
CATCTGTCCTTTTTTTTTTGGCTTATTTCACTTAGTATATGGTCTGCAAGGTCCATCCATATTATAGCATATGGCAGAATTTTCTTTATTTTTATGGCAAAATAATATTCCATTGTATTCATGTTCAATGAATTAAATTCAATGGAAATTTGGGTTGTTTCCTCCTCTTCCATTGCTGCGATGAAGATGGACTGCAAATACATCTTTGGAAAACTGATTTCCAGTCTTCTGATTTTTAATTTTTAAGGAAAATCTATACTCTCTCCAATAGTAAAGGCACCACTTTACATCCCCGCCAACAATGCACAAGTGTTCCGACTTTCCACATTCTCTCCAACACTTGCTATTTTCTGTTTAATTATTGTTTGTTTATTTCATGATGGCTATCTTAACAGGTGTTAAGATATACCTATTGGTCTTTTGTATGTCTTCTTTGGAGAAATGTCTATTCAAATTCTTAGCCATTTTTCAATTGGGTTACTTGTTTATTTGCTATTGAGTTATAGGAGTTCCTTACATGTTTTAGATATTGGCCCTTACCCCCCTTATCAGATATACAGTTTGCAAATATTTCATTCCATTCCATAGGTTGTCTTTTCACTCTGTTAATTGTTTCCTTTTCTGTGCAGAAGCTCTTTAATTTGATGTATTCTTAATTGTCTATTTTTGCTCTTGTTGACTGTACTTTTGGTGTCATATATGTTAAATAATCGAGACTATAAACTTCTAAACAATACTATACTTTTATTTGTATAAATAGAAGAAGAGCACGAAACAAAACAAAGCAGCCTATACTGATTCTTTCCAGAAGAATTTCCAATACTGCAATTTATGATCATTTATATTTTACTTGGGGAATCATGCTATTTGTGAGTTGCAGAATATTCCTTATGAGACATTAGGATAATTGCTACATTTTTAAAAAACCTACATATTTCCATTTTGGATTAGATTAGCCTTCAAGAATCCTACTACTCTGCATACGTGCTTACTGTACTAAATGGCCTAATATCCCAAATTACTCAAATTAATATTCAAAGGCAGAAGCTCTCTTGGTACCTGATGCTAAAAGCTATTGACATCCTGTTTCTTGAATTATTCAAACATACATCATTATCAATTTGTATAAGGGTGTTTTATACATTATAAACAGGCAACCCATTCAAGGATACTCTCTTTTTTTTTTTTAAGTTTATCTAAAAATTAGTCCATCTTTGAATTCAGGGAGGGTATTGGAGGCTTGTAAGACTATTTGGATAGAGCAGGGTTACGGCGGGGACACAGTCGTGTCGTTGTGCTTTCCCAGGCCCTACATTGCAGTTTGTGATGAACAAGCATCACAGTATAATTCAAGAGACAATCTATGTTTGTTAGGTGCGAGATGCACTGGGAAGGGCGTTATAACCACAGTATCCTGTTCATACTGCAGCACATCCTTCCTGTTGTGTCATTTCCATTCTATAAATATGTAAACTGATATTATTCCCAATTGTTTAGATGATTAACAATGAGAAAAGTTGAAGTCACCAGGAGAAAGTATTCCAGTAAAAGCTGGCAGGCTCATATACGTCACACCTAGATGCAAAAACTAGGACAAGACATTGCGACTTTACTTGAAGAGCATAGAGAGTCTGGGAATTCCAGATCCCAGACCTGGAAAGATCTCAAAAGTCCTCAAGCCCGACTCTATTCTTTGCCAACATTTTAGTTCTACTAGAAATGCAGCTCTCATGACAAGAAACAGAAGTCCATATTCAACTCTGGATTTGCANTAGGTGCGAGATGCACTGGGAAGGGCGTTATAACCACAGTATCCTGTTCATACTGCAGCACGTCCTTCCTGTTGTGTCATTTCCATTCTATAAATATGTAAACTGATATTATTCCCAATTGTTTAGATGATTAACAATGAAAAAAGTTGAAGTCACCAGGAGAAAGTATTCCAGTAAAAGCTGGCAGGCTCATATACGTCACACCTAGATGCAAAAACTAGGACAAGACATTGCGACTCTACTTGAAGAGCATAGAGAGTCCGGGAATTCCAGATCCCAGACCTGGAAAGATCTCAAAAGTCCTCAAGCCTGACTCTATTCTTTGCCAACATTTTAGTCCTACTAGAAATGCAGCTCTCATGACAAGAAACAGAAGTCCATATTCAACTCTGGATTTGCACAAGGGAATTTTACAAACCACTGACAAATGTGGCTTTAGATGCTACAGAGCAGGGACCTCTGAGATTGGAAGCAAAGCAAATCAGGTCAAGTTAAAACTGGGAACTGGCATATGGGTGTAGAACAAGGATGACTTATTTAAGGAAAAAATGGGCAAAAAATTAATAATAATAACAATAAATGATAATAAATAGTAGCTATAATTTTAAAAATAATAATGACAACAAAAACTAGAAGTTATTTGGTGTTGATGTGTGCCAGACAGTGTGCTAAATGCTTTACATATGGCATCTCATTTAATCTTCAAACGTATCATGGGACAGAGATATTGTAATACCCATTTTGCACATAATAAAACTAAGGTCCAACAAGGTTACACCATTTGGCCAAAGATACAAAGCCTGGGTTCAGAATCATCTTAGATTATTTCTAAAAGTCAGCTTCCTACCCCCTGTGGTGCACAGCTTTCTCTTAAAAGTCAAACAGGTAAAACAAGCATGTGGACAGTTCACTAAATATCCAAACTGTACCCAAGATCCTAAGTGTCAGTCCAGGTAGGAATAGGTAGGTATGTGACCTCTTTTATTGCAAATCA
Organism: Galeopterus variegatus; assembly: GCF_000696425.1. Classification (NCBI taxonomy): domain Eukaryota; kingdom Metazoa; phylum Chordata; class Mammalia; order Dermoptera; family Cynocephalidae; genus Galeopterus; species Galeopterus variegatus. The sequence continues at coordinate 571,134 of NW_007727101.1, forward strand.
AGTAAGTCATTATAAAAAACTAGCATGTCTGTTCACAGATTCAAATACAATTAAAAAATAAATAAAACTTTGCTAGGCACTGGAGATTAAAAGTTTAAACTATAATTACACTTCTGGATGGTCTGTGCATATGAAAAGCAAATTAAAATCTAACACACATAGTACTTTCTTTTAATTTTCTTGGAAATTTTCATCAGCATTAAAAGGCAAGATTTGCTCCTGCCTCTAAACTCTGAAGCACTGTTTGTGCCTAAACACTAACGGCAAGCCAAGTGCGGTGCACACAGCCATCAAATCCTCCAGGCTGCTCTGGCACTGGGTTAGCCAGATATTATTTGCCACAAGCTGACCTTGAGCAATTGGTGCTGTCCCTCCTTTCCAACCAAAGACGTGATTCCAGGAAATTTCATTAGTGACAGGGAAAGAAAACTCTTTAAAGAAAAAAAAAAGAGAGAATGGGGTCTGATTTTTTTTTTTTTTTCTGAAGAGCTGTGCTGTAATTTTCTGGGAAGCCATCTACATAAAAAGAGGAGAGTCACCTACCTCTAGTGCTTTCAGCTTAACGTCATCAGCATCATCTCTCTGAATACTCTCGGGGCTTCCCATGCTGGCCTATGAACCAGGTTCTGCACAACGAAGTACGTAGTGCATGTATTCCCAGAAATCCCCCATGCCAATGTACTGTCTTTTCGTGTGTCAGGTCCCTTCTGTCCTGCCCTACCTGAACAGAAACTGAACTTATGAATTTATTTGAACTGAAGTTACCTGTCAATTCATATAAGGAAATTCTTGCACACCTGCAGTTGTTAGTACATCTGCTGGCTGGTGAAATTGATGCTTGTTTACAGTGAGGTCTGCTCCCACTGAGCTCATTTGGGGCCCCCCAGCCTCTGGACTTATGACTCCCCCACACTTGCGCCCGCCCCATAATACTGTCAGCCACTATCCCCCCTCGCTGCCACTTTCTCCTCATGACTGCACTTCCAGGAAGATTAAGAAAACCTCAATACCTAAGCACAGCTGATGAGCTCCGTGCTTCCCAAACTTTAGTGAGCACATGAATCACCAAGAGGGCTGGTGAAAACACAAATGGCTGAACCCCTCCTGCCAAGCCTTTGACTTAGTGGTCTGTCTGAGACTCAGGAATGTGCACTTCTACTAAGCTTCCTGGTGCCATTGGTGTTGCCTATCTGGAAACCACACTTTGTGTAGCACTGACCTAGCCCAGTTCTCTGCACCTCATGTTTCCCAAGCCCCTCTGCTCTGAGATCATTGCCAGGACTAAAACCCCAAATCTCCCAACTCTTACTGCTATACCACAAAATCCTCATGATTTCGGTTAAATCTTAATATAGATTGAAAAAATGGGACCAGAATATTCTTTCCATACCCAGAACACAGTTGAACCTACACAGAAAATTCAAAGCTGCTACTATCAGACTATTCAGGAATCAGAACCTTGGCTCAGGATGGCAAGGCTGGGCACAGGGGGCTGCCTTCCTACAAAGCATGCTTGATGCTTATGAAGGCACAATAACTAAGAACATTGATTTAATAAAAACAGATTTTATATATTTATCTTTTCTCCAGCCTTTTGTATAATTCTCTATATGGATTATTTGTTCAACAGGGTGCATCATACTCTTTTGCATACAACCTCTAAATATTTCTAATATTTTTTATGTATTTGACTTTAAAAATAGAGAGCAAAGATGTACTTGTAAACAGGTTGTTGTGTTTCCACCCTCAGGTTGCACTTTATAATTTGCAAACTACTTTCAAAATTGCAAACTACGTAAGGTAATATTTATGAGCCGAATCATTAAACTTAAGATTACTTTTAAATTCCCCCAGAGAAGTGCTTTCAATTTCCATCCTTTTCAAGAAAAGATTAATAACATTAATATACAAAATGAATATGATTAATTAAATACAGAAATCATTTTGACCCTTAATTTCCTTATCCTAGAAAGCCAGAAACAAACACGTTAATATGGGAGTCACACTCTCTGAAGTGAACACTGAGGACCTGGGACTGTAGTAGATCACACAGGAGAGGGAGAAGAACATGGAATTTGGTAAGGAAAAGGGGTCTGAAATTCTGCATTTTGGGAGTTTACAGTACAAATGCCAAATAAATAACAGCTGAAGAAAATGTCATTAGATTTGGCAATTAAAGCTACGGGAGACTTTAGAAAGAACAATTTCAATCGATTGGGGGGTTCAAGTTTTGATGCAAATGGTTAAATATGATAGAGGAAAAGCAGAGACACTAACTGGTCATAGTTGTGAAGTCTGGCAATACAAATACTGTAAGTCCCAGTGGGGAAATAGCAAGATGAGATCAGCTCTTGAATAGTTCGAGAGTAGAAAAGCTCACAGCCGCTGATGGAGGATTAAGCTCCAGTAGGAATGTTAGGTACATCTTCCTCCAACATTGGTAGATTGTCTTAATGTATTGTTGTTCACAAATATTCACAATCCCTTCGTTTTATAGGAGTGCACGTTTACTTCCATCAGCACTAGGCTTGACCAAGTGAACTTCTTTAGCCACTGATACATGGACAGCTAATATACGATATCTGTGGAGAAGCTTTAAGAACTAAGAAGTTTGGCTCAGGCTTCTTTTTTCTTGTGCCGTGAGAGTCAGCACCTCCCCATATGTAGTGTAGTGATTGCTTGTAGAACGAGAAGACATGTGGACTAGAGCTAAGCAGAACTGAGTGGAGCTGACAAAAAAAAAAAAAAAAAAACAGATCTGAATAGATGCCTACATGTAATATAAGTAGGAAAAATTATTACAAGCCACTGTCATTTGGGGAGTTGTTTATTACCAACAAAATTGACCAATGCACAAATACAAAGACAGATACTTAGAGATATAGGGAGAGGCTCCCTCCACCCCTAGGCACAAGTAATGTTCCCCATTTTCTATAGGCACCAATTATTTTATTTAGAATATTCAGGTCAGCATATAGAAATATCATGATTTTTATTTTTAAATGGCTTTATTGAGATATAAGTAATATACATAAAATTATCCTTTTGAATATGTACACTTCAATGATTTTTAGTTTATTTACAGAGTAGTGCAACCATTACCACAATCTAATTTTAAGATATTTTTGTCACTTGGAAAAGAAATCTTGTACTCATAAACAGCCACATTCCACCTTACCTCCTAGTCATAGAAACCCACTAATCTACTTTTTGCCTCTATATGTTTGCCTTTTATATGAATAAAATCATATGATATGTGTCTGACTTCTTTCATTTATCACAGTAGGTGAACCTCAATAGAATAAGTCATTCCTTTTTAGGGCTGTACAGAAACACCTTCTTTTGAATGGTAGGTTCTTTTCTACTATCTGTCAAACTGTATGTTTATGAGTGTGTGTGCATGCGTGTGTGTGTGCACATGTGCAAAGCCTCATAATAACTCTCGGTTATAGGTATAGTAATTCCTATATTTCAAACAATGAAACCGAGGCACGATGATTTAATTCAGTTCTCAAAGTCACAAATCTCTTAAGTGCTGGTACCAGTATTGAAAATCAAGTCACTTTGACTTCTGTGTGTTTTTCCACTCTATCACTTCACCTTATATTAATTTCAAAGGACTATTTATCTAAAAATGTCAGTTATCTAAAGATATTAAATTGGATAGCAGATATCCTTCAACTTTACGCCATGAGCCTTTTCTACATTGTCTTGAACCAAAAAAGAAACACAAGAGAACGGCACTGTGCTTTTGAAATAGGCAAGATAATTTAAAAACCAGATAAAAAGTTGAAAGTAATAACAAAGGGGGACTGTCTGGATATTGAAGTGTAATCCACTTTGCCCAATCATTCTCTACATAAAAGAACACTGAGAAAGACTTGAAGGTTCTTGTCTGTTGTTTTTAATTATTTCCAAGTATACACTGGAGTGGTATATAAGGGGACATAAACAGAATAACTAAAGGACTCCAAACTAATTTTCAGGAGAGACACAAGCCAGCACTCAATCTGATCGCAAAAGTCTGAAGCAGCCCTATGATTGCAGAACACCTAAAATCTTGCCCAGTTAACAGAGATTATTGTGCCCTATTAAAGAGCTTAGTATTCATGGTAGTCCAGGGCTTCTTAAGTATTTAGGATTCACGTTGTTACTTTCAGATTACTTATGCATCTTAAAAATGTATTAATCAAATCTCAAAGGAGATTTGATTGGGGATTTCTGATAATTAATTCTAATCCCTTGAGAATAGTCTCTTTTCTTACCCCTTTTTTTTATTTATTTATTTATTTATTTATTTATTTATTTATTTATTCATTCATTCATTCTTGATTCATTCACTCATTCATTCATTCATTCATTCATTCATTTTGCTTTTCCTGTTAAAGCGCCTCTTTTATTTTATTTTATTTTATTTCATTTTATTTTGTCAAAATTTAATGTGGTTGATTATTGTGATTCTTACCCCTTTTTACATCACTGAGTTCCTGGCCTCACTGTAGTTTCAGATGCCCCAGGATCACTGTAAGCCTCACTAGAGCATTTGGTTCTCTTTACCTAATTAGTAGCTAAGTCCATCGATTCACCTTACTCAGGACTCTTTGAATCCACACACTCCATTCCTGCCCCTTACCTTAGTTCATGCTTTGTTCCTCTCTGTTCCCAAACTGATCTCCCTAATTTCAGCCTTGTCTGTCATCAGCTTATTTCACTTCCTTGTTGCCAAATTGGCTTCCCAGAGCAATTTCAATTCTCATACGTTGCCTTCAAGGTTCTACAATGCCCTATAAATGTCACAATCTGAAGGTCATCACCTTAAAATGTGCTCCAAATGACTCCCTGTTCTGTACTATACTCAGCTAATTGTCTCTATATGGCATACGTGGTCAAGAGCACAGACTCTGATGTTTTGGGTTCAGATACTGGCTTTACCACATAGAAGGCAGATTGCCCATGAATAAAAGGGATGATAATACAATCCAGCTAATGGGCATCTGTGTTCACACACGGATATGTTAAGCCCTTAGTGCCATATATTAATATGATGATGATGATGGTGGTGATGATGATGATGATGATACAGCTCAATAAAACTGTTTCTTGGCTCAATGTCATAATATTGTCCTTTTTCCTAGGATCCACTCCCTGTCTCATCGCTGCTCTTGAGACCCTGAGCTAATGGGCATCTGTGTTCACACACGGATATGTTAAGCCCTTAGTGCCATATATTAATATAATGATGATGATGATGGTGGTGATGATGATGATGATACAGCTCAATAAAACTGTTTCTTGGCTCAATGTCATAATATTGTCCTTTTTCCTAAAACCCACTCCCTGTCTCATCGCTGCTCTTGAGACCCTATGTATGGAGCTGGTGTTCTCATGCCACAGGCCAGGAACACAGTTTCCAGTCCCCTCCTCCTCTCCTGGTGCACCCCTGGGGTCTTTGCCATCAATTCTCATGGTTCTCTATTTGAGATTCCCACACTTGGCCCCAGTTTTTGCTTCTTTGGACATTTTTGAACATTAACTTCTCTAGCAGTGGTCCAAAATGCTCTCCCCTGTGGTCTCATCCCTGTATTCTGCTGTCTGCCCCGGTCCAGGGTTACTGTCATGCTTCATTCATTCCTCCAAAAGTGGAAGTCCAGTCTGGACTAGCTCAGGACTCAACTCAAATGAAATTTATCCTGTAAAGCTTCTTTTGATTATTTTATTTTTAACTCTACCCTTTTTATTATGGTACAATATATATTACATAAAATATATTAATCATTTTTAAGTGTACTGTTCAGTGGCATTAAGTACGTTGTTGTGTGACCATCCCCAGCATCCATTTCCAGAACTTTTTCATCATCCCAAGCTCAATCTTTGTAACCATGAAACAATAACTCACCATTTCACCTATACCCAGCCCCCGGCAACCACCGTTCTACTTTCTGTCTCTATGAATTTGACTAGTTTAGGTATCTCGTACAAGTAGAATCATTCAGTATTTATCCTTTTATGACTGGCTTTGAATAATGTCTTCAGTGTTCACCCATTTTGTAGCATGTGTCAGAATTTCCTTCCTTTTTTTAAAGGCTGAGTAATGTGCCATAATAGGTATATACCAAATTTTTGTTTATCTATTCATCCACCAATGAACTCCCGGATCGATTCTACTCTTTGGCTATTGTGAATACTGCTCCTGTGAACATGTGTGTACCAATATCTCTTGGAGTCTCTGCTTTCAATAATTTGGGATATATATCTAAAAGTGAAACTGATGGACTGTGTGGTAGTTCTATTATTAATTATTTGAGAAACTGACATAATATTTTACACAGTGGCTGCACCATTTTGCATCCTAACTGGCAGTGCATAAGGTTTCCAATTTCCCCACATTCTCACCAAAACTGTTTTTGTTTTGTCTTGTTTTGCTTTGTTTTTGATAGTATATATCCTGATGGGTGTGCAGTGGTGTGTCATTGTGGGATTCGCCTTGCCCTAGAGAGGAGAGATGTTGAGCATGTTTTCATGTGCTTATTGGCCATTTGTATATCTTCTGTGGAGAAGTGTCTATTCAAATCCTTTGCCCATTTTTTAAATCAATTTGTTTGCTTTTGTTGTTGTTGTTGAGTTGTCAGAATTACTTATATACAGTAGCCCCCGTCTTATCTGTAGTTTTGCTTTCTGAGGTTTCAGTTACCCATGGTCAACCACAGTCCAAAAATATTACATAGAAAATTCCAGAAATAAAGAATTAATTAGTTTTAAGTTGTGTGTGGTTCTGAGTAGCATGATAGAATCTTGTGCTGGCCCTCTCCCTCCTGCCCGGGATGTGCCCCAGTTATAAGGTTTGCTACTATTCACTATTTCCAGTAGCCACTGGGGTTCTTGGAACGTATCCCGTGCAGATGAGGGAGAACTACTGTATTCTGAATATTAACCACTTATCAAATGTATGATTTGCTAAGATTTTTTCCCATCCTGTTGGTTGCATTTTCACTCCATTGATAGTGTCGTTAGATGCAAAAAATGTTTTTAATTTTGATCTAGTGCAATTTATCTATATTTTCTTCTATTGCCTATGTTTTTGTTGTCATATCCAAGAGATCGTTGCCAAATCCAATGTCATGAAGCTATTCCCTTATGTTTTCTTCTAAGAATTTTGGAATTTTAACTCTTATATGTAGGTCTTTGATCCCCTTTGAGTTAATTCTTTTGGCATGGTTTAAGGTTAAGGTCTAACCTCACTCTTTAGCATGTGAATAATCTTCCCACTACAAATTTGTTGAAAAGACAAATTTTCTCGTAATGATCTTGGTACCCTTGTACAAAATCATTTGGCCATATATGTCAACATTTATTTCTGGGCTTTCTAATCTATTAACCAGTGAACCCACCTGTTCCTGGCCTTTTCTTTGTTAGGAGGTTTCTGAGTGTTGATTCCATATCCTGAGTAGTTCTATGACTATTCAGATTTTCTGTATCTTCGTGATTCAGTCTTGCTAGACTGTTTCTAGGAATTTGTGAATTTAATCTGGATTACGCAATGTGTTTATGTATATTGTTCATGATTTTATTTGTCTTTGACTTCAATAGTTTGGTGATAATATGTCTCAGTGTGGGTAAATTCTCTTTCAGTTTATCTTACTTGGAGTTTATTGAGCTTCTTGTATTGATATATCAATTTCTTTCCTCAAATTTGGGAATTTTTCAGCCATTATTTCTTCAAATGAATCTCTCTCCCCCTAATTTCTTTTAATTCCTTGTTCATGTTTTGATCAAATTTAAGACTGCTATTTGAAAGTCTTTATCTAGAAAGCCTGAAGCCTGTTTCTTCAGGGTCTGTTTCTGGGGATTTGTTTTGTTCCTTGAAATGAGCCAAATACTCTTGTTTCTTTGTATATCTCATGCTCTTTTATTGAAAATTTGGCACTTGGAAAATAGCTACCTCTCCCAGTCTTTGCAACACTGGGTCCATGCCAGAGAAGACATTTGCTCATCAGCCTGGCATGAAGGCCTAAGGTCCTCTCTGGCCTTTTCTGGACATGTGTATTCCCTGGGCCTATGCATGTGTGTTTTTATTTTTGTTTCCAATTCTCCCATATGTGACAGTTTTTAAATATTGTAATTTATCGAAGCATCTCATGTCTGCTTCCTCTAAGGGCCTTAACTGTTCAGTTGTATTCCTCAACAGGCAATCTCTTGTCTCAGGTGTCTGCAGGTCTGTAGCCCTTGTTATGAGCCACGGCCACTGCTTCCCGTGGCTCCCTCTAGACTCAGATATAAACCACTTCTGGCCATTTGAACTCCAACTTAGGTGACACAGAGTCCAGTATGTCAGGCAGCTGGAAGATAGGTTAGCTTGTAGTAAATGTTGTCATTTCTGTAATTTTCTGTTCACAGAAAAGAACTGAGGACTGGACCACCTCTTCCCTCAAAGTGTATTGCACAGCACTGAGAAAAGGGCAGGGCAAGGGCGAGAACAATGTCCCCAAAATTTCCTATCATTTCGAATGTGTCTTTTTCTTGATTGGGTATTCACTTGGTTGCTGTATATCCTTGACTAATGTTGAAAGCTCCTGAAAAGTTATTTTAGCCAGTTTCTAGTTTTGGGTTTTTTTTTTTAATGTTTCCATAGGGAATCTTGCTGATGCCAGTCTCTCTCTTGAATCCTATAAACTGAATAATAACTTTTTTCAGCCCTAACACATTTGATGTACCTCTCCATGATGCTGGCTGCATTTTGTCTCATAATCCATTTATCTTCTGCTTGTCTTTTTGCTCTAGTCACCCTCTAGACTCCTCAAGGGCACAGAGCAGTTCCTTTTTTCATCCACTGCAACACACAGCTCAGTGCCTGGCTCAGAACAGGCACTCAGTTTTAACTCAGCAAATGGAACACTGTAGAAATGCAGGCCTATGTGCATAGACATCACACTGTCTAGCACTGTGAACGCCATCACCATTTTTTCCTGGCTGTGCAATTACAGCATTGCTTCAGAATGGGTGTCAACAGTTAAGTGTATTCACAGAAAACGCATACTGATTTTTTGAAGTTGGTAGATTGTTATGCTAACTGGCTGTTTTTGAAAATTTCAGCAGGTGCTGTGCATCGGCTCAGAAGGAAACAGAGTACCATATCCCACATGTCTGCACACACCCTTCCCTCAGCAGAGTGGGTAGTTAATCAAAGAGAGAAGGCAGTATTTGTTCGAATTGTTGGTTTATCTTATTCTTTGGATGCTAGAAGCAGCCCTGGCATTTTCAAGAATAAGAAAAAAAAAAATCAAAACCAAAACAAAACGATAAAACAACAAAATCACTAAGTACATGAGTCTTTCAAAGGAGAGTTGAAAGTAAAAGACTGCAGGACACTAATTAATTTCTGTTATCTGAGATAATGGGGAAAGAAGGGAGAGAAGGGGAAAACATGCTTGGACTTCATTACCACACACAGGAGTCCTTCTGAAGAAAGAAGTTAAATGTCCCCCCTGAGGCGTCCCCTGTCCTCCTAAATGAATTAGTCAAGTAGAAATGCACATTATTTGGACAGGGATACCCAAAGGGGAATTGGCTTAAAATGGAGATGCTTGATAACTCATTTGAAAACATTGCATTAATGGACTCTATCATAAAACAATATTTTTGAGGGAGAAGACATTGGAAATCAGCACGAATTCTCTAAATTTCAATCTCTTGCTCTCTCTCTCTCAAAACACCAGTAACTGGACTGCTAATTGTCACATATATCTTTGAATCTGTTTTTTGCAGATAATTAAGCTCCCATCAGTGGCCAATGTATTTTAAGAGGCTTCTTGGCTGTATCTTCACCTTGCTATGAACGCATCTATGTGTGATAGGCACACATCCATACAAAACACATTTTGAATAAAATGTTTTCAAAGTTCCATGTCTTGGCTCAAAATGTCTATCTGGTTTTTCAGAGACTTATCAATAATGTTTACAGAGGGCAAAAACAAAATGAGAATTTGACCAAGGTTAATTTCAAGATTTAAAGAATTATGGTTACTTGGAAGCAAGAGACTGTATTTGTTATAGCAATTTCTTAAACATTTCAAATACAATTTTATCTCTCCTATCTACTCTTATTCAATAATATACCCTGCTTGCCCCATACATAACCCCTCATAGAAGATGCTCAGTAGTTATTTGCTGAATAAATCCATTATAATTTGGCTCCAAACATTAATAAATATGCAAACCTCAATTATTAATAGGATTATTTTGTTTTAAATTTTCTCTGAAGTTGTGTTAACCACTTTTCTTTGGGGAAAATTAGGCCCCAAAGTACCAAACAAACAAAAATATCCGTATATGTATAATATATCTTGTGGAGAAGATGTTATTTGGGCCAGAAGAAGAAAATTAGAAATGTTTTCAGAATTCCCCATGCTCTGAATAATCCAGGTGGGCTGGTAGCCTGCAGGCCATCAGGCACCAGAGAAGACTACTAGCAGTGCAAGGGAGAGGGTCAGAAAGGAGGAAGTCCAAGTTCCGGTCTGTGATGGAGCCTGGAGTCCCTGTCAACTCCGAGCAGAGAGGCTTGGGACCGTGACAGAAGAGAGACTGCTGCAAAAGCAGGGCACTGGGAGACCACCAGGGAATTGTGCAGGCAGCAGATGGGGAGTGGGTAAGGGCCTGCTGAACAAACAGAGGCCCTTGGTAAGCTAAGTAGGGCCGGAGGAGCAGAGGAGGGAGCCTGGGAACCCCTCGCCTCAGCTAAGGGGTATTTCCAGGAGTGGAGCTAGGTCTTAATTTCTGGAAGTACAGCAGTGGGGAGAACGAGGACGGCAGAGCTAAAGCCAAGCAGGGGCAGCCATTGGGGCTGAGACTGAGGGCAGATGTGACCACAGCCAGAGGACACGGAGCCTAGTCACTGTGACGCAGGACTGCTGCTCCATTTGCTGGGTCCTACACACTGTTGGAACTGCTTTGAGATTATTAGCTTTCTCTGTGAAGTACCATTAGTTGCTCACAGGCCTTTGTCAAACCCTATCCTGAGAATGCAAAATCTTTCTAGCCTTATCAAAGTACCACTGAACTCTCCATAATTTCTGTCTCTGTAGCGAGCACTGTTAAACAATGGTCCTTCTCTTTTATTGAGTATTTATAATATATTTTACACATCCTATCTCATATTATCCTTATGATACATTCTCAGGAGAGGAGAAAATGAAGCCTGGAGCGGTTCAGCCACTTCCCCAAGGTTACCTAGAGATAGAGTACTGAAGCTGGAACCTTCATCCAGCTCCACCTGGCCCCAAGGCCTCCGTAATTTCCACCGAGTTGCCTGATGCACCTGGAAGATATCTTTGCTGCAAATATTAGTAATCAATTCACCCCAATGAACATTTAAGGAGAACTGTTTAGAAGGGAGCCCAGAAACTCATGAGCCTTCTTTCATGCTATGTCTTGTCCCAGCATGGAATTTAAGGCTTGCATCTTACAAGCAGGTTATAGAGAAGCCAGAGGAAAGGTTCTCACCTGCTGGCAGCATACACGAGCTCCCCAGGGCCTCCCTGTTCAATATTCTGAAAGGGCAAAATCACTGTCCAGTGTTTGCACCACTTCCTGGGTGGGATGGGACAGAAGCGATTAGCTTACCACCACACTGCCTGTCTTAGTATGCACCTTCAAAGATGCAGGGAAAAGAGGGTCACTCCTGGTTCTACTTTAACCATGACCAAGAAAATAATTAGGAGGAAACAAAAATAATGATGGCACCCAGCCTTTTTCACCTTCTGATCTGAACTGCAATATCCAGTAAGTAAACATCTTGAACTGCTGTGCATTTGGATGCACATGAGCTCATGCCTGCATGCCTGAGCTGGCCAAACTTCTTGCCCACTTGGGAATCTTTGACAAGACCAAGTGCCCAAAGGAAGAGACAGACTCTTAGAATTCAGAGCCTGGCCCCCCTGCGCACTACTGGTCCACAACATGTCATGCACAGTCACTCCTATTCCAGCCACCATGCCCTAGACATGATCACACCTTGAACTTCATGTCTCCGTAAGTTTTGACATCCGAGTTTCTCATCAGCAGTGCTCCACCCCACCCACCACCACCACCAAGAGCAGTCTCTGCTGCTTGAAATACTACTCATCTTTCAAGTTCTGCTTGATATCATTCCTGCTCCGGGATCCTTCTTTGGATTTCTATGGACCTGGGTTTCTTCACAGCATAGACCACAAGCCATTGGTGTCTGACCATCACTATATCCCTTGTACTTATGCTAGTACACACAGGTGATCAATAAACGTGTACAGCAGGAAGAGATGAAGGGGAAGATGGAAGGAAGGAAAGAGGGAAGGAAGGAAGAATGGAAGAAAAAGAGGAAGGGAGGCAAAAAATATGTCTCCTTTCAACTCAGAACCAATTTTAAAAAGCAAAATGAAAAAGAACTCAACAGGACAAGTGAATATCTGTAGTTACCTTATAAAGTTATTTATGAATGTATGTGATGAGCCTCAGGAAAGCTCTATAACTTCACTAAGAAGCTGAGGCCGAGCTAACCCGGAGCTTGTCCTCCTGAGCCATAAGGAATCTTGCTCAGTTACAGCAAGAAGTCAGGAATTTTGCTGGTTTTCTCGCCACCATCCCATTGTCATCTATTTAAATGCATAGCTTCTCTCTTTCTCTCTCTCTCCTCCTCTATTCTCAATATCACTCCCTCACCCTTCCCCATGCCCATGTAGTTCAACCAGAATGATGGGATCAGAATAGCTGCTTCTTTTAGCCATGCTGAAGATTCAATTAGATGCAATAGATCTAAAGCTCCTGTGATGTTCAGCAAGGCATTTTCTCATAGCTGCAGCACCCGCAGTATGTTCTATTCCTGGTTGCAATTCAGCATCCTCCTAAAATAATTCTCTGCCTAGGAAAAATCTGTCAGGTTTTTTTGTATCACTGTCTCCTGGACAATGCAAACATATCCATAGAAATCCCTCCTCAAAGCTGAGAGTAAAAAAAGAGGTGGGGCAGGGAAGATGATAACTGTTTTTCAAAATAAAACAGGTCTAGATTGCACCTTCCCTTGCAAGGGACACGCAGTGCCACATCTAACCTCCTCCTTGGGCAACCAGCATGATGTGAGAGGCTGGCCTCCGAATCACACATCATGGCTCCAAACCCCAGTTCCGCTACTAACCATGTGTTCTGATGCAAGGTCACTTAACCATTACTTCACTCAGTTTTCTTGTCTATTTACAGGGAACACTAATGTGTCAGTGGTTACTCTCATATTTTATATTGCCTTAGTGGCATGCTGGAAAAAGGAACAGCAAAATGTTCTTCTCCATTTTCCTTATGATATATGTGATCAACAGAGCGATTATGCAAAAGGTATGACATTCAAAACACACACACACACACACGTGTGCGATACGCTTATGTGTACTCAAAGGTCATATTACCTGCTTCCTTAAAATCAAGTCAAATTTAACTACAAATATTCTCTGCCAAGAAGGAGAGAAAATCAAAACTACTTATAATTGAGGTTAAGTTTCTTCTTCCAACATGTTTCCAAACCCAAGAGTGGCACAAAGCACAGGGTCCTTTGATAGTGTGAATGCCCAGGCTCATCAGTCACTGGGCATCAGCTCCTTCGAGACACTGATGAGTGCTCCACTGCCTCTGTTCTCCTATCCTCTTCAGGTCCAGCAGCTNAATCAAAACTACTTATAATTGAGGTTAAGTTTCTTCTTCCAACATGTTTCCAAACCCAAGATTGGCACAAAGCACAGGGTCCTTTGATAGTGTGAATGCCCAGGCTCATCAGTCACTGGGCATCAGCTCCCTCGAGACACTGATGAGTGCTCCACTGCCTCTGTTCTCCTATCCTCTTCAGGTCCAGCAGCTCAGAGCCCTGTGGATGCACAGTCTTCCTGTCTCAAAGCAGGCCACCTTCCTGATGTGCTTCCAGGGAGTGGGACACAAATTCCATCTTCCATAAGACCCACAATCCTTCCTCCCCTTTGCAGGATTACAGATTGCACTGGGATCAGAAAAAAACATCTCCCATGTTTTTTTTCCCTGCAGAGGCACTTTGCCTCTTAAATCAGCATGAATTTGGAAGCTTGGAGAAGGTAAAATTAGAAATAGAAGTATCTTGCAGGTCAGGAATCCCACAGCTTGATACCTTCTTGAATGGGGACAAGAGGAAATGCATAAATCAATATCTCAGAATTGCTCCGCCCACAATAATAGTAAATATTTGAATAGCTAACATTTAGAGAGAATGAAAATGAGGTCCACGAACACCAGCGGCTCTACCATTGAAGAATTAACCAGTCAATAAAGTGCAGTGTTTTACATTTGGAGGGTTCCTTCATGTGCCATCTCACTTGATCCTATCTTCTGGGGAGCAGGTGAAAATGCAATGATGGTCCCCTATTTTGATAAGTTGACAGAGGCTCTGCAAAGTCAGTCTGTCCACTCACCAGCTTGCACAGTCTTGCAGCTCTTCGCAGGTCCCTGTTCATCTGCCTTTGCCTGTCTCAGGGTGTGTGGCCAATGCTGCCCTTTGTCAGGGTGCTAGAAGCCAGAGTCCTGGAGCCCAGCATCACACCCCTCCTCCTTCCTTCCATTGTCCCCACCTCCTCAATGTGTCTCCTTCTGGGACTGAGGCTATGCCATGTTCCTCCCCGTGTCTACCTAACTTGAGGATCTAGAGTCTGCTACCAATTCACCCTCTTTTCAGCAGCACACACCTGTCTGACTTCTTGGGAAATGGCCTGATCCTTAATATCACCTCCTTGTTTCTGGAGCCCTGGACTGGACCCAAGGCCCATGGTCTGGGATCCCCTGACCCCACTTCCCTGTGGAGTTACCATTCATATCTTTCTGTGTATGCTCTTTAGGCAGCATCCTACGTGTTTACCTGCCTTCTTCCAGCTTCCTGACCTGTTTCCTCTTGGAAGCAGATCTGTTTCTAGGCCCTTGGTTTCCTAGTCCACCATTCTCTGTTTCATTTAACCTCTGTCTGCTTGTTTGCAATCAGATGAGTCACATTCCAATAGTTTCCAGTAGAAGGTGGATGTTAAGCTGAGCTCTTCCCAACAGAATCCATCAAGGAGCTAATGAAAGGAGCCAGGGCATTGCTCCTGGGATCCTATCTCCCAGCCTAAGCGCCTCTCGTTCTGCATATGATCTTCAGGAGAGGCCTGGTGGGCTCTGTCTCTGTAGTTTGCAACCCTGAGGGGCAGTGGTTGAGCTGGGAAGGGTGTTACTCCAAAGGCAGTCAGGGTTGCTGTACCAAGTAAGAGAGACAAAGGTAAGAGAAGAGAAGGCATACTCAGAGGAGGAGAGGGCCTGTATCACCCACCAAAGGAAGGAACAGAGGAGGTGCCTGGAAGAGAACGGAAGAGCCAAGGAGTGGAGTGAGGGCAGAGCCAGTGGAGTCAGGCAGGCTGGCAGGCAGTGTAAACGGGGCACGGGGATGTGGGCATGGGCCGTCATTCCACGTAGCAGAGGCACGTATTGACAGGTAGGATAAGCCACTGAAATAAGCCTCCAGAGTGGAGTGATTCAGAAGCAACTAGTGTTCCCTGAGTACTTACTGTGGCCCCAGTGGTGTCTCTCACCTACTCCACCTCGGCCAATCTTCATGACTCCTCCTTGACATGGAAATGAGTATGCACCCCCATCCCCAACGGGAAGCAAGGGCACATGTAATACAAGGTCCTTGTGACTTCAGTGCTTCTGCTCTGCCCCTTCCTGTTCTGTTAGCCCCTCAGCTCCAAGGTCCTGGGTCCCAGCCTCAGGCTTGCCTTTGATGCTAATCTTTTTTCCTTTCACCATTTAACTGTTTCCGTATATATGAGAAAGGCACAAACAACCTGGCTGGGACTGCCAATTGCTTTTTGTAGTGGATTGAATTATGTCCCCC
>NW_007727101.1:587509-614602 GCF_000696425.1 Galeopterus variegatus
GATTGTTAGGAGGGTGGGAAATCCTATTATTGTGATTGAAAGGTGGGGCCTTAAAGAGGTGATTGGATTGTAGGACCGTGCAGTAGTGAATGGATTAAAAATGGTGGTCAGGGGCGTGGATCTGAGGGATTTAAAAGAAGAGTAGAGTCTTTCTCCTGCTCTCTCTGCTTCCACCATCTTGCAATATGAGACCCCTGGGTCACTGTTACCACCACCAGATGGACTTTGGACTTCCCAGCCTCAGAAACTGTAAGCAATAAATTTCATTTTCTTTATAAATCACCCAGTCTCAGGTATTCTGTTATAGCAACACAAATGGACCAATACACTTTTCAAGAGTCTTCAGACCTTGTTAGTGGGACAGAAACACGGGACTCCCAGCTGAGAAGCCTGTGAAGCTAAACTGTTAATCAGAGAAGTCAAAGGTATCCAGTGCTAATAATCTCTGTGGAGCTAATCCTTGGGGAAGCAAGTCCTCTCTTCTCCTGAGAAACTGGCGCACTTGGAATCCCTGGCCTTGGCAATTGTTTGAATCACATGGTGACTGACTTGAGACATCCCAGAGGGCAAACTCTTAATGTGACACCAGATTGGCCAGGCAGAAATCGCCCACAAATGTGCTCCTTCTCGGCTTCAGACAGAGCCTGATTAAGCCCCTGGCCTGGCTGTTACTTTGTGCCAGCACAGTTATTCGGTTAATGGCCCATTACTGTTAGCCTTGCAGGCCCTCCTATCTTCAGTAAGATGGGATTTTACAAATCGTCCTGGGAGAATCAGCTACAAACCTCACCTCAGGACACTCCCCACCCCTGTCTCCTGCCCCGTCAATGTGAGCAGCCCTCTGGGGCTGTGAACGGGAGTCAGATATACCTGCATGCACGCGCTGGCTCCTCCAGCCCCAGGACATGTGCGAGGTAGGCTAGGCATGCAGGCTCTGTAAGTCGGAGACAGCACCCCTGCTCTGAAGGGGCTGCTGTGAGGGCCACAAACTCTGTAAACTCCAACGCACTGTGCAAAAGATAGTATTATTCATGTATTCTGAGCCCCATGTTTCTGACAATTAATTGATTAATGTGCCTCCTCTTTGCCTGATTTCGTCTCTCATTGTGTAATGATTCTAACCCCATCATTTGCTGAAATTTTGCCTGATTTCGTCTCTCATTGTGTAATGATTCTAACCCCATCATTTGCTGAAATTTTGCCTGATTTCGTCTCTCATTGTGTAATGATTCTAACCCCATCATTTGCTGAAATTTTGCCTGATTTCGTCTCTCATTGTGTAATGATTCTAACCCCATCATTTGCTGAAATTTTGCAGCACTCAGTAAAGGCTGGGCGGCTGCTGACAGGGTGGGCTTCTCAGCCCTGCTGTGGTCCTGGCTGAACCCAGGCCTCAAGCTGAATGCACCAGAGCCAACCTCTTTGACATAGAGGCTATCTCCATAGTGACAGGAAAGACTGGCTCCTCTAGTTCCCCATGATATAAATATCCAAGATATCGTGTGCGTGTGATTTCCTTCTCTTTTAATTAGTAGTTTGGATTCTGCTGCACAATCAGCCTTCCCTCCATCGAGTCAATTAGCTCCTGCAAATGCAGTGGGTGCCTCTCAGGCTCTATAATTATCACTTAATGTCAAAAATTGAAAAGTGGAAAGAAGCAAACCCTAACCACATGACTTAGAGGTGAATGTCAGCCTTGAAAAAAAAAAAATCCTGATCCTACTTCATTTTCTGGCTTCTGCTTGGATCTTTTTTTGGAGCAACCACATGCATCTCCATGTCTAGGGTCTAAAGACTTAAAAACTACCTGACTTTCAATGGCAGTGGTACTCAGCCTCAATTTCCTCACCTATAAAATGGGACTAATACCCTTTTTCCCACCTAATTTGAAAGATTTGAGTAAGATTAAAGATTGAAAACTAAGTCATACAATTATACTGACTATTAAAGTCTAAATCACTCAACAGACATAAGAAGCATTATTATTTTATTTGATAAAATATTTTTAATTGGCAGAACAAGAAGTTAATATGCAATAATGCATCACCCAGCAACTGCTGCCCTCGGTGTCACCTGTCAGATCAATGTTTTCCAGACTCACATAGTGATACGATCACATCTATTTTCTGTTACAATCTAACCTCATTTGCCAAATAAATCCATTCTGAGGGGATGTGGCTAAACTAGTGTGTACACATGCGTGGGTCCTGGACTTGGGCAGATGAGGGGTTTGGCTTCTGGCTCTGCCATGAGGCCACTATATGATTTTGCCCAGCACTTCAGGCTTGCAATTTTTCTGAAGCTCCAAAGGGATCCTATTGATACAGTATCAAGTACAGAGCAGGCTCTCAGTCAATGTTAGTTTCTTCCCTCCCTAAAGTCTCCCAGCATTGCTATATGGCCAGTAGCTAATTAGCAATGCTATTAGCAATGCTAACAATGTGATCCAGGAAAGTGGCCCAGGCTCTGAATCCAGTGCTTCTGAATCTAGTGCTCCTTCTGCTGTTCTGTAGCTATTTGAAAAGAGAATCGAGAATATGGCTTCCCAACATCGGTGGTGCCCTCAGGCACTTACGTAGAGACAGGGAGAGCAGTTCGGATGCTATTCTTGACAAATACTTCAGCCACAATTAAATGATGCTACTGTACTTAGGACAAAGGACAAATGATCAAAGGAGACTAATTAGAATGAATTATGATCCCTCTCCAAGTCTGTGCTTGATATTTCATCTGACATGAATAGATGACAAGGCAGAGGAAATAGCCGCCTGCCATCTGTCTGCAGATTTGAAGCAGGAGCAAAAAGTGCTTGGGGGGTAAGCCAGTTAATGATTAATTAAAATCTTAAAAGTACTGCTCGCTGGTCCATTTCTGAGTACATTCAATCCTAAGGAGGCCAGGAACAACTGGGGAGCTTGCATGCATCATTTCCAGTACGACTTTTTAGGTGGACAGATAGGAAGAGATTAAAGAATGCAGTAGCCCTGGGTTCAAGACCAGCCACATCTCTTCCTGACTCCTCTCATCTGGTCATTCAGGCCACTTCCCTGAGCCCCAGTTTCCACATCAATCAAATAGGAAAACAAACCAAAAAGAAGCACCCCGTCTACCCACCTTGCAAGGGGTGGTCCTGACGTGTGTACTGACATCTCCCGCTCAGTATGCTCAAAGTCACGTTCATTATCTTTTTCCCCAAAGCTGTTCTCACAGCACCTGTACCAGAGAATGGCACTGCTATCCGCACGGTCCCTTAGTCACTCCCAAGCTGGGCACTGGTGCTTTTACTCTTCCCCTCCAATGAGATGAAGTGTCCTTGCCATCTGTCTGGTCAATCTCTTCTCAGCTCCCACCTCCACAGCCGAAGGTCATGACTCGCATTTCTGATTGCCATCTCGTCACTGGCCTCCCCGCCTCCAGCCTCCAACTCTCCATTCTATCACAATGCGTGCTGCCAGGGCACCTCCTGTAACCTGCAGGTCCCAACAGGACACTCCTCTGCCTGAAATCCTTCATTGGCTTCATGACATCATCGTTTAAAAAATATTTTTGGAGCATCAATATATATCACAAATAAAGGTAGAATGGCAGGGATAGAAGAAGAGAAAAATGCTCTCTAAAGTGTTGCCTGCCCCTCCCTCAAGGCTGCCTCTGGTTAGCCTCCAAAGGTTTGGAAAACTAACTTCCATGATTCAAGGTCTCCCATCTGCTTCCCTTTTCTTCATCTCCAACTCTAAAGAAAAGACATATTTTTAAAGTTAAGATGTTATCTGCTCAGTTGTTTTACTGCAGAAATCTCTTAGGTTTGAATAAGGCTTCAGAGCCTATAAAGCACTTCCATACACCTTATTCAGTTATTCAGGGCGTACTTATCATCCACACACCAAGCACTGTGCCAGATGTTCCCAAAATAGGGTAAAATGTTCTTTCCTCCCTCTCTTTCTCATGTAACTAATAGATTAATGGTAGTGGTGGTGCAGGTCATAGAGGAGTTGGTAGCAGTAGTGGAGGTGGTGGTGGTGTTGGTGGTGATGGTGGTGGTGGTGATGGTGATGGCGGTGATGGTGGTGGTGATGGTGGTAATGGTGGTGATGATGATGGTGGTGGTGGTGGTGGTGGTGGTGATGGTGGTGATGGCAGTGATGATGGTGGTGATGGCAGTGATGGTGGTAATGATGGTGATGATGATGGTGGTGATGGTGGTGGTGATGGTGGTGGAGTTGGTGATGATGGTGATGATGGTGGTGGTGATGGTGGTTATGGTGGTGATGGTGGTGATGGTGGTGGTGGTGATGGTGGTTATGGTGGTGATGGTAGTGGTGGTGATGGTGATGGTGGTGATGGTGATGATGGTGGTGGTGGTGATGGTGGTGATGATGGTGGTGATGATGGTGGTGGTGATGTGGTGATGGTGGTGGTGATGGTGGTGGAGTTGGTGATGATGGTGATGATGGTGGTGGTGATGGTGGTTATGGTGGTGATGGTGGTGGTGGTGATGGTGGTTATGGTGGTGATGGTAGTGGTGGTGATGGTGATGGTGGTGATGGTGGTGGTGGTGATGGTGATGATGGTGGTGGTGGTGGTGGTGATGATGGTGGTGGTGGTGGTGCTGGTGATGGAAGTGGTGATGGTGGTGGTGGTGGTGCTGGTGCTGGTGATGGTGATGGTGATGTTGGTGATGATAGTGGTGATGGCAGTGATGATGGTGGTGATGATGGTGATGGTGGTGATGGTGGAAGTGGCGATGATGATGGTGATGATGGTGGTGGTGGTGGTGGTGGTTATGGTGGTGATGGTGGAAGTGGTGATGGTAGTGGTGGTGGTGATGGTGGTGGTAGTGAATGGTATAAGCCAGCAATCCAAGGGTACATAGAAAAGCATCACTTAGGAACACTTGGGAGTAAAGTAAAAAAAAAAAAAACAGCACAGGTAGGTATTAGGCAATACGTATGATAAATAAAGAAGGTAATAATTGAAACATTCTAAACATGACAGTTGCTCAAAGGACAGCATGTGGGAGCATGGAGGGTTTCTCCTGGGAGGAGCATTTGTGCTGCACACACAGCAGCTCCCACTGCACAGCTCCAGCAGGGTTACACAGGGACCGCAGGCTCCCTGTTACTAAGCCCACAGCAGTGTAATCTCCGTGCTCTCCTGCAACTGTCTGCTCAGTTGGGGACCCTGCCTGCTCCCTGTAGGAGATTTTCTAGACTGCCATGACCCTACACATATGGATCCAAGAGAAGAAGTCAGAAAACAAGCACTGTCTTAGAATTTTGTTTCTTACTCATCTCAGCCTTTCCCTGCAAAGAAACAAACAGAGAATTGTGTGAAAGACAGAGAAGATCAAAACAGAAAAAATAAAGTAGCACAATTGAGGCGGCAGGAAGAAAAGTAAGACATAATAATAATATTCATCATATAATTAGTAGCTAGCATATATTCACTATGACACTCTGCCACATACTTGACAGACATGATTTATAAGTCATTATTACAACTTATAAAGTAGCTATTATCTTCCTTATTTTACAGAAAACAAGTCACACAGAGACTAAGTGATTTGCCTAAGGTCACTCAAAGCAAAGGATGAAGCCAGGACTTAACTCTTCACCACTCTACTGTGCACACACTTCTGTAATCCAAAGTGCCAAATTCAGTCTTCAAAACAGTGTGGCTATTAATGTTTTACAGATGGGAAAATTGTCATGGGAGACAGAAAAAGGGAAAGTAATGAAAGAGGGTTTGTAGAGAAAGTTGGGATATGTGAGTAGCAAAAGGGGGGGGGGGAATTTCCACCCCTCCCTAGTTGGGAAGAAGCAGGAAGCAAATCTCCCACCACCAAAATAAGGAGAATAACGACCTTGCCACTCTTCAACTCCTCTAGCTCTTTCCAAAGTATTTCTTGTCTTTTCCATCCAGGATCACACTCCTGAAAACCATCAGAATAAGCCAATGAAAATGATCTGATTAGGACCAAGTCGCTGTTACTTCTGGTGCCAGTTTCTCCAGTCTTTTCCTACCTTGTCCTGGAATGCCATCTCTGTGCCTCTCACCCACGAGCCAGTCTCCCAGTGATGTTTCTCCTTGTGACTATGCGTGTGCACTTCTAGCACACACAGGAGACTGTGAATTCCCTGTAGACGGATGTGGCAAATTCCCTACAAATGACGTTCATGTTGGTACCCTGGCACCATGGGAAATACTCGTATCTGGAACAGAGTGGGTGCTCACAAAAGTTTGCTGTTGATGATGAAGACGATTCAAAAAGATTATAAAGGCCACGGGGGGTGGGGGGGACTACTTCCTAGAAGAGGTTTTTCATTTCTCACTCCTCCAAAGAGCTGACATACTGTGCTTTGTTCACCCACTTGCTCTGTCCAGGTAGACCAGCAGGACAAGCATGAACAGCTGCCTCCTGGTTGAGTTGGGAGCAAAGTGATGAACCGAGGGATCCCTGTGACAGGCTTGCTTGGCAGTGACTCAGGAAGGACCTCGGAGGTACACAGTGACCTCTCCCGAGCTCTCACTGCCTGAGCCCCCTGGCAGGCTGCCCTGTCTTCCAGGAGCTCCCCACACCATGGCTGGCAACTTTCCTGTTTTCTTTTCTTTCAAACCCACATTGCATGCTCTTTGTAACCTGCAGTTAACTGCATAAAAATTGGAACCTCTGCAGTGTGTTCTGAACCTTCCTTAGGACTTCCTTACTGGGGAAATTGATCCAGGGAGAGAACAGGGGTTGACTTCTTCCTAAGGTTGCCCTGAAGTTTTTATTCCACTGATCAATGCCTTTTTCCCAGGACAGTAATAACCTTGAAGTGTCTCCACTGGCATTCAGTTCCCTGAAGGCCTGGAGGGTGGTGCTTGTCAACCTTTCCTTTCATCTGGCATGTGATGGGTTGTGAATTATGGAACTCATATGAATACATTTGAGAATAAACAGAGAGCACTGTTTCGCCATGGAGTGTGGTTCAGCTCACCAGATATTTATGTAGCTGCTACTGTGTTCCCAGCTCTGCTAGATTCAGGTGGCGTAGAGAGGAGGACATCACCTAACAAATGAATTAGAGCTTAAATAGATGTGCCGAACAGAGGAATCAGACAGGTGAACAGAAAATTACAATCTGGTGTGATTTGCCTTAACGGATGCACAGAAGTTATTTATTAGGAATGATTATTTCACACTACAGTGACTTCAAAGAGATCTAGTCTTAAAAAATCATTTTCTAGGTACCCTTGATGGCCACAGGCATTCCAGAGAGAAAAAATGATGCATTCCATAGCACCGAATCCTGAAACTGCTGGCGATGATGGGGGTGGAGGGCAGGACTGCGAACCTCAAGAGGAAAGTTTTCTCAGCCTGGAGGTGGCCAGGCCCGGGAAAGGCTGAATGCCAGACCCAGAGCTCAGCAGGCAACGAGGTTTACCAAAGCATTTCTAATCACAGGTTTTTGTTCTGTTTTGTTTGTGTGTGTAGGTTCTTTTTGTTTTCTATCACAATTTTGTTTCTATTACATGTTGAGATGCCTTTTGTTACAGTTAGGAAAAAAATTTTTGTTACAGAAATTTCAATCGTGTATCACCTGAACACAAATGGCTGTGTATTATGGAGGAAAAACAAACAAAACAAAACAAAACAACACATGACATCAGTTCTCTAGGGCTCTTTCCTTACCTGGGGAGGCTAAGTGTGAGGTCAAGAGAGCTAGGGATTCAGTTTTCAAGGGTTCAAATTCTGGTCCCACCACTCAGCTGAGTGAACTTGGGATAACTTACTTAAGTGTCTAGGTCTCAATTTCTTCATGTGGAAGGGTATGTTACAAATGTTTTTCCCCAGCTTAGTGTTTGCCTTTCAATTTTGTTTAATATGTTTTTTGGTGTTCAGATTTCTTTCAGCACATAAGGACCCAAATATAAAACTTGCCTCCATAGCTCCTTTCACTGCTTTTTTCTATTCGTTTGGAATAGCATCTTCCCTTCCTGAAATCAGAGATAACACCTGTGTTTTCTTCTTCTTTGGTAGTTTCACTGTACACATTAAATGTTTAATCCATCTGAAATTGTGTTTGCTAAATGTTGTGAGATGAAAAAAAGAGCTAATTTTTTTTTTTTGTCTTTTTTTTTTTTTTTTCATGTCCGGCAACGGATCACAACCCTCAGTGTCACGCCCGTACCGGACCGGGACCGGCAACGGGATCGCAACCCTCGGTGTTGCACCCGCCGCACCTTGCTCAGCCAGTGAGCAGGAACCGGTCTGTATGTGGGATCCGAACCCTCGGCGGGAGCGCCGCTGCACTCCCAAGCAAAGCACTGTAGCAGTGTGCCACCGGGCTGGCCCAAAAAGAGCTAATTTTTTTTTTTGTCTTTTTTTTTTTTTTTTTCATGTCCGGCAACGGATCACAACCCTCAGTGTCACGCCCGTACCGGACCGGGACCGGCAACGGGATCGCAACCCTCGGTGTTGCACCCGCCGCACCTTGCTCAGCCAGTGAGCAGGAACCGGTCTGTATGTGGGATCCGAACCCTCGGCGGGAGCGCCGCTGCACTCCCAAGCAAAGCACTGTAGCAGTGTGCCACCGGGCTGGCCCAAAAAGAGCTAATTTTTTAAAAAATCTAAATGGTTGTGCAGCACGTATCAAGTGATATAGCTTTTCCTCATCGATTGGAAACACCAGCTTAATAACATTTCATACTGTTATTTTGGGCTTTGTATTTTGCCTCCATGACCTATTTTTTAAAATTATTTTGGCATTTTTTAAATTTCCTTTAACTTTTTGAACATTTGTATAACATGTATATTTCATTCTTTTTTTCTAGAATATTCTTGTCCTGTTTTCTTCTTCCTCATAATTGATTTTAGAAAGAGGAAAACTCATCATTTACACCTCATAGTCAGAAAAACTAAACTATATTACAAATAGCTGAAAATAGACAGTAGAGATGAAGTACATAACAAATAACTTTTTATGTATTATCTGTGATATGGGACTTTCTTGATCTTCCCCTGCTAAGAGTTGGTGTCATTAAAGATAATGTTCCAGAAAAGCCATGATCTCAGAGAGTGTGGAGCTGTCAAGGTTTCATTAGCACTGTGGGGATGCTCATCTCTAATATCTGGATCATTGGGGCATGGACTACCTGCTGCCACCTAGCAATTGACCTGGGCGCAGAAAGAAAAAATCACAGTAATTGGTGTGATTTATTAATCAATTACCATGGACGAGGCACAGTGCCAAGCCCAGAAAGGCAACAAAATATCATGAATATGAGTGCTGGGTTCCAATCACAGTTTTATTACTACCTCGCTGCAGGACTTTGACAGGTCTATAGCATTTCTGTGACGAGGAAGAATGACACATAAATAACACTTGGCTAAATCCCCACAGCAGACCTCCCCTGCAGCTAACACTTTAGAAGCATCATCAAGTTGAACTCCCATAAAAACCTTTCACATTTATAACCTTCTCTCTGTTGAACAAATGAAAACAGAGAACAAATAGTTAAATAATTGATCAAGATTCTTGCAACTGGTTCATACAGAGCCAAGTTCCAATTAGGTTTCCCTGATCTCAAAGCCTTTTGCTTATTACCTGTGCATTGCACCTCCCACATCTGTTCTCACGGTACAGAAACCAGGTGCCCCTTGCATGCCGCTCATTGGTTTCACTCTACATGGAGCTGTTGTTATTTGAGGCAGTTTTCCGCGTTGCTTAATCAGGCATTGTCTTTGGTTGATAACTTTCACCATTGAATCAATGCAGTTATTATAGAAGACAAACCTAGGAGGTGGTCAAATTTGATTTGTAGATAGGATGATGAACCATCTTGGTTTGCCCAGACTCTTTCTTCCTATCCCATAAGATGTGACTCCATGAGCTGTGTTGGCACATCTCAGGCAGATGCAAAAGAAGCTCTGAAGAAAAACGACACATAAAAGTAGAGATCTTTTGCCTGCATGGCCTAACTCCTGAGCACTCAATTTTCTAGGGTAGGGTGGGGTAAATGAATCAATTGTATTCTAACATCATAATAACATTAATCATTACTACTATTTTAAAGATAAAATACATTAAATCTGTGTAGCATTTTTGGAAAATAGAATAGTTTAATCAGGTCCCCTCGCCTTAGCTCAGGTTGGGGGTGGTGCAGCATTGTCTGTAAGCAAGTTGTGTGTGGGTGGAGTTAGTGCCCACGGGTGGCCCCGCAGTTTTGGCTGGTGTCTGCCTTGGGCATCTGCCCCACACAGTCATGCTCTCCAACCTCGGCTTCCAAGGACCTATTTGCTGGTTACCTAGTTCATACACCTGCATGTGAGGGGTATGATGATCCAGCATGGTGTTTGCAGGGTCTGGGGACCCAGCTTGGTGTGTGACGGGTTTGGGAGCTAGTCTGTGGATGGGCTTGAGGGGTCTGTGAGCTCCAGACCCAGCCCTAGGTCGACAATTGGCCCAGTTGGCAGGAATACGGGCAAGTAAAAGAGCCAGAGCATGACAAACATTTTGCAGGCTTGAGTGATTTTTAATGTACATAATCCCATCTAATAATAATAATCTGTAAGGTAGTTAAATTTTCTTCATTTTATATATGAGGATAGAATTGTTGCTTGAACATCTCCTAATCTAAAGTCAACATTATCCAGATCCCTGTATCTGAGGGAGGTCGGTCATGTGACTGACTTCTGGCCACTGGAATGTGGACAGAAAGAAGGGTTGCACGGTCTGTCCACATTTTCTACTCCCTATTTACCCAAAGGATGTTAATACTCAGGGAGACTTGAAAGCTGTATATGAATATGGTAGAACCAAAAGATGGAAAGAATCTGGTTCCTGAATCAGCATGTACCATAACTAATACATGTGCTTATTATTATAAGGGATGCAGAGCTACAGCTGTGGCAGAAAAACAGACAGACAAAAACTTCACAGGAGGACAGCTGATCACAAGCACATTTCAATCCAGCTTTATAAAAAATGTGTTATTTCAGTTTCTCCCCGGATGGGTAACACAGGTGCTTTACTTTCTCTATACAAGGTGAACAGAGAGGATTCTCACATGGGTATCAAACCATAGCAAAAACAAAAAGGAACTTCAACTCGTAAAGCAAAATACAAGCTACGGATAATGGAAACCATCAGGGATAAATTTAACTGAGAGAAATGAAATATATTGTGTTCTAAACACCACAAGTCAAATCCTATGGACATTCACCCAGAAGCCCACTGGGTTCTATAAATGAGGACGTGGTATTCACTGCACAAGCCCAGCTGATTCAGCAGGTGGAGTGAAAATGCAATCCGTCATGTTCTGGATGGACAGCCTGACTTCATAGTCGTAAACAGAATTACGTCTAACGGCCCAAGGCTATCACCACAAACAATGAAACACACCATTATGAGTTTATAGAACAAGGCTGAGAATACTAATAATTACTTCCATCGTGGCTGGGCCATAAATAGGGTTGTTAAACATCAGCAAGGATAAGAACTCTGGTTTTGCAAAACAGCTTACATCTGGGGACAGTCACAGTCTGGCGGCAAAACCCTGGAAGAAACCATGCTGGATACTGAATAGAAAAGGTATGTAATCTACTTACATACTGTGACTTTTCATAGGAATAACGTTTTTGTTCTGAATTGTCAAACATATGAAACTTTAAAAATTATATATTTTTTTCTTTTCCTCCTGGATGGAATTCTTCAAAAACAATCACACAGTTAGGTCTGGGTTGTCATCACTTTGTGAGGCAATGCATAATTCAAGGGGTCGTTGCCTCTTGGGGCAGACTTTCAAAATATTTGATGCATATATCGCTGAGGCAAAATATAGTTCAGAAACCCAAATGAGAAATCACGTATGCAGTATTTTGAAATCAAATAGACAAGCTGAGTGCACAGAGGAAAGCCGGTATATATTACCTGTTAAGATTTTTCAGTCACTGTTACTGATTTTATTTACATTTGCTGCTATTCCTCTGAGAAGCTAAACAAACTACTTGTTGAGACAAATGCAAGGTCGGCTGCTTTATTTTGTGAAATGGGAAACAAACACCCCAGTTCCCCACACCATCACTCTTGGGTTTTGCTAAATTGTCTGCATTTATCACGTAAGTCATCTAATGTTAATATTTGCCGACATGAATTCGCCCTACTTTCCACATTTGCAGGTGGTTCTACATTTCTTTAAATATTTGACAGCCAAGTAAATTGTGCTGCAACCCTCTGAGGATCAAGTCTGTACTAAGTCAACAAAGACAAGTGATATCATATAGTCGTCAGGAGTGTGAACTCTGGAGCAAGACAGCTTAGATTCAAATCCAGACCCCAACCAGAGATGCTGTTTGAATCAGCAAGGCAACTTATGCGACCTCTCTGCATCTCGGTTTCTGATCTGTGAAATGGGCATATTAATTTCATCTTTCTCCAGAGTTGTCCTAAGAATCATTTGAGTTAACCTGTTTACAGCACTTAGACCAATGTCTGACATGTAGTAATTGGTATAGGACTGCTTGGTATTACATTATATTGGTATGGTTTGAATGTCCCATCCAAAACTTACGTTGAAATTTAATTACCATTCTTACAGTATTAAGAGGTGAGACATTTAAGAGGTGATTAGGCCATGTGGGCTCTGCCCTCATGAATAGATTAATGTTGTTATCACAAGAATAGGTTAGGTATCTTGGGAGGAGGCTCCAGATAAAAGGATAAGTTTGGCCCTCATTTTTTCTCTAAGTGCTCTCTCACCACATGATGAGAAAAAAAAACCTTTGATACCAATTTAGTGATTAAAAAGTGTAGAGTTAAACACCAGGAAAAACACCCAGAGAGGTACACTCACTAAGAGGGAGTGTCTATGGAAAGCAAAGCCCTCAGCTGTGCAGGGGTCCTGGTGAATACTTTTCATTAGGCTGTCATTACATCATGATTTCTGTTGGATCCAATTAGATTTACCAAAAGAAAAATATCAATGTAGAACTTGATAAATGATTTTGTGTTGACCATATTAAATCCACACTAATTATGCGATCAATAAATGCATTTAAAGTGCATGTGGGTTTTTTCTTTTTTTTTTTTTTAATCTACCTAAGCAGAGAATGAGAAAAATTAGACTGCTAGCTGCACTGAGCCTGATGAGCCAAGGTTCTGAGAAACCTTGGCAACAAGAGATTTGATGGATGTTCTCAAATCTCCTCCAGAAGATGGTATGGGCAGATTTCTTCAGAAGGCAACATCCAGGACAGAAGTCAGAGGTTGTATATTTTAGTTTAATATATAATGTACTGAGGTTTCCATCAAAGAGAAGCTGGGTAACCAGCTGCCAAGGCCGGTCTATAGAGTCTTTCATTTTAGCTGGCTAGAAGCTTAGCTAAAATGACATCTAAGGTTTGTTCCTTCTTGGAAAAACTCTGGTTTTATGGGCTCTATTGAAAGTCTCTTCTGTCCTCACTATGCCTGCAGTGTGCCTCCTGCTCTTGCTGTTTTCTCAATTGATTCAGTGTAAGAAGTAATTACACGCTGAATGACCGAGCATGGGTTGTGTGACTCTTGAGAAACTGCAGTAACTGTTAAAAACTGCTTGACAGCTGACTTTCAAGACAGGCACTGGACTTTAACAGAGTTTGTGGTTACTTTGAGAGTACAAACTGGATGTTTAATGTTATATACATATATCATCACTGAATTATATACAATTATATATTATTACTTAAACATGAGCATATAAATATGTATGTGTATATATATGAAGATAGTTCAAAAAGTTCAAGAAAAAAATAGAATAGAAAGATAATAAAAAATCTTTCCATGAACTTTTTGAAGTGTCCTTGTATATATATGAATTCACTAAATCAGTAGTACAACAAAAAATATTTTTTTTTTAAAAAAAGGTTGTCATTAACAGGATCCTGAAGGAATTCGCCTTTATTAGTGGGGTGAGATTATTGCAACCAGGGTAGTTGAGAAAAAGAGAAGCCATCTGTGGGAGAGATGTAATATTTGAAGTTTTGAACACAAATTTGAAATCCCTATACATTTTTTTTCTTTACAAATTAAGTTTACTACAACAACAAAAGTACATTCATAAGATGAGAGCCCCTTAAGGGCAGGGACCCTGCCTGATTACCCACCGCACGCTCAGTTTCTAGTTCACAGAAAATGCTGTAAATGTATGTGAAGAACTGAATATGCAGAATTAAAAGTACATTCATAAGATGAGAGCCCCTTAAGGGCAGGGACCCTGCCTGATTACCCACCGCATGCTCAGTTTCTAGTTCACAGAAAATGCTGTAAATGTATGTGAAGAACTGAATATGCAGAATTAAAAAAAAAATTAAAAATACATGCCTTATAACCCAGTCCAAACAGGGTTTGTTTTCCCCAGCGTTTTCTTCATACTTAAAATGCAGCTCTTCCAGAGGTTGCACAAAGGGTAGGATCTCCCTGGGGCAAAAACTTAGATTATACTGAATGTTACATCCCTCTCCGAGAAAATCACATCAGTAGCACAATATACATTTTACTGGTCAAATTTCAAAAATATTTCCAACAGTATATTATGATTACGATGGCTGTGGATACCCCCAAGCACTGCACTAACTGGAGTTCCTCTTCAGCCCCACATTTCTTGGGGATGCACAGTTTTGGGGGGAAATTTCTCAGGGAAACTGGACGATCTTGGGCTAAAATAGTATCAACAGCATCCGTCATTTATCCCTCAAATAAGACCTATCTTACCATCACTCAGCACTTTAGTAGAACTGTGTCTACTAAAAGGAAATCTGCGTAGGGTAAGTCTTGCTCTAGGTGGGGGTGTGTGGTACTGAGAGTGATGTAGGGACCAGCTATTCCTATTTGGCATGGAAGGCCTTGGAGTGTGTTGATACTCATTAAACAATTCTCCATCCACTAGATCACCACGTGTGGAGGAACCCTAAGCTCTCCTGACACACAGAGTTCCTGAACATCTCGAATGGTCAGTAACATTTTTTGCAGTTTTCAGCCCAACAACTACTTGGAGATAAATACAACTTTGTTTGTTGCCATAGAATACAAGGATGAATCAAATTCTTTGATATCAAGAGCTGAAAGTCACAGGTGTGTGTGTGTGTGTGTCTGTCTGTCTGTCTGTCTGTCCGGGGGTGGAAGGACTTGCTAGGAAGAGTGAATACACACAAAATCTTAAGGCATACTGACTTAGAAAAGCAACATTATAAATACGAGTGAAAGTTTTGGAATTCATCTATGCTGCAATCATTTCATCCACTCATTCTATAGCTAATTATTAAACACCCACTTTGTGCCAACACTGTGCTAGTTTAAAACCCCCTGTGCTTTCTGCTCTCAGGGAAGGAGACATACGGTCCTGTCAGTGAGAATGATACCTAAGCAGATAATTGGAGTTTGGTGAATCAATGTTAAGGTAAAATTATCAATAATTATCAATGATTTGAGCATAGGGAAGGAAGTGACTTTATTAGCCTAGGATGCAGAGGAAGTTTTCTCAGGGTGCAGAGATTAAGCTGGGCCATGAACAAATGAGCAGGGTGAAAACGACGGCCTGCAACAGTGAATGAAATGGCTTGATATCACAAGTAAGAGCTTAGTCTTAGAAATGCTGATAATTAGAGCAAGGGCTTTACTCCCAATTTAAGTGTCTGAGTGAAGATGTCTGAAGATGCATATTAGAGTTAGGTAGGTTAAGACCAGATAGTGATGTAGCTTGAATGTAAAGCTAAGAATGAACTTGTTTTGTACTCCGTGGAAACCTTTACCCAGTGTGGTGAAAATGAGACTTTTTAGTAAATTCATGCTGGTGGTCAACTGAAGAATGAAGTAAAGAGACTCAAATCAGTGAAACACGTACAGAAGTGCAGAAGTGCTTTGACTGGCCTGACACAGGGAGGAGGAGAGAAAGACCTGGCTCTCAGGGACCTGCTTAGGATATAGAATCAGTAAATCTTGGTGGGTGAATGTTATGGCAGGTGGAGAGGAGAGAGGAATCCAAAACATGTGCACACTTTTAGCTGGAGAAACTACTGCAATGTCTACACCCAGCAAGCCAGGGGACACAACAGGAGGAAGGCAATGAATGAGAAAATCAATCCCATTTTAGACGTGGTGAGATGACTAAGAAGCATGCCCCATTATGTCCTTTTTTAGATGGATCTAGAACAGTAATGACAAACTAACATCCTGCTGTCAATAAAACTCAAAGCTATGACTTATTTGTCCACACAGGAAAAACAGGCAAGTAAAGTAGATAATTGTGAATGCCTTTAGGGAAGGATGCACACTCCCAATACTTTGATATCCTACTGTCTCCTCCAAATGTTTAGGTTGTCAAGGGTGCTTAGGCTGGCCACCCCTGGCTAACACCCAGCATGTATCTAGAAGACATGTGTACAGTTTGGAAGTCATCTGCCAAGGCAGTTCAAATAATGGCAGTCAATTATGAAACTCTGGGAGAGTTTATAGGGTGGCAAAGAAAACTGGCCAGAGCACAGCCTCTATGAAGTATATGCTAAAGAAGGAACTTAGACCTCCCAAGTGTGTTGTGCGTTGGAGTTAGATAAAGGGTATTAATTACCACGTCAACTGTCTCCGAAGAATAGCTTTTGAAACTAAATTAAACCCTTTTTTCTTCTTAAATATTTGATCAGCCTATGTATTACATTTATTATTTCACATGTTACATGCATTCAGATCACTGCTTATGCAAATCCATCTTTGTTGGTTTTACATTAAGTGATTCTACAAAGAATCTAGTAATAACTTCATTCAAGGATTTGACCTATAACACTCTTCCCTTTGGAAGAGAAGAAGGACTAAGATTTATGAAAACAGAGCTAATCTTCTAATTGCTTTTTATATGCTTTTAACAATATATTTTTAACAAAAACTTTTCTGTTTCCATGTTCTGAACATGGGTTGGGGCATTTGCACCTGTTTTTCCTTCTGCACCTGTTTTCCTTCTGCCGTGGAAACTTTCCCAGTACGTGGAAAACGTAGGCTGGTGCCTTCTCCTTGGCTCTGTCCAGCCCGCCCTAAAAAAGAAGCCTCTTCCTTCCGCCTCCCCCTTCTACCTTATTATTTTCTATCAGTGCATCTTCACTGCAGCACCAGTCACAAGTTAAATGATATACGAGCTGTTCGTCAATCATTTGTCTCATCCCCCAAACTGCAGCTCATGAATTTTCTGAACTTCTTGTAGAATGAACATGTTAATTTATTAGGGGAAATGGGAAGCAAAATAGTGACATTCTGTCATTTCTTATTTTACTTATTAGCTGGAATACTTTTATATAGAGAAGAGTACATTGAGTCTTTCTACTTATCAGTTTCTCTGAACTTCTTGTAGAATGAACATGTTAATTTATTAGGGGAAATGGGAAGCAAAATAGTGATATTCTGTCATTTCTTATTTTACTTATTAGCTGGAATACTTTTATATAGAGAAGAGTACATTGAGTCTTTCTACTTATCAGTTTGCAAGACAACACATGTGTTTTCTCTTATCCTCCAAAGGTGACCAATTCACCTTTTACATTTCTTCATCATGAAACCGCCATGGATGGAGTCTGTGTTTATAATATCATAGTGATGTGCCAGAGGTTGCTGATAACTGGTCCAGATCAGAACATGCACACGCATCAACTCTCTCTTGAAGCCTCCTTTAGTTCTTTCCGTCAGAATCACAGCTGCTCCCTTAACATTGCGTACACACTTCTATTGACATTTGTTGGAATAATACAAAGTGAGGGCTAAGAACATGAGCTCTATTAAAAGAGAAAACTGAGTTTAATCTTGATTTGCCACTTAAAAACTGTGAGTTCTTGGCCATGTTACTAAAGTTCTT
This sequence comes from Galeopterus variegatus, assembly GCF_000696425.1. NCBI lineage: Eukaryota > Metazoa > Chordata > Mammalia > Dermoptera > Cynocephalidae > Galeopterus > Galeopterus variegatus. The sequence continues at coordinate 605,360 of NW_007727101.1, forward strand.
GGAATCTTGGTTTCCTATCTGAAAAATGGTTATTAAAATAATTGATGATATAATTGGTCTAAATCACATGTCAAAGTGCATGACATTATATGCTCTCAAAAATGTTAATCAACCTATTACAATTATTCACATGTATAGCATTGCAATGTATTACAAACTCCTTAAAACCAAAATACATAATTACAATATAAGTAATTATAATACAGGTGTCCAGTAATTATTTATTACATGAATGACAACTCAATTTACCCAGACGGGGGTCTCACCCTAGGCTACTCATCACTTGTAATAATGATATGTCAAGTGAGATATCGTGGTGGGTGGCGACACCTAAGAGCACCCACTGGCTCCTAACATCACAGAAGTTGTCCTGTGGTGCTCTCTCTCTCTCTCTCTCTCTCTCTTTTTGTCTTACTCCTGTTGGGTCCACAAATATGCTGTTTAAGACTCAGGCTGCGGTCTATAAGACTTTCTTCTCCAAGTATTACGTTCAACTCTAAAAGTCAGGGAGATATGTAACAGTAAAAGAAATTCCCACACTATCTATCGGAAGCTCCACAGTTGACCACTTATTCTAGTGACTTGTCTCCCTCTAAGGAAGGACACACACTGAGCCCAATTACACCAATTTCTGGTTCAGTCTAGTACACCCAAAACCAGCTGGAGGGAACGGCTCTGTCAGATGTTACTTCCAAGGAACTTGTATGCACATGCTTCTGAGATGTGTCTCATGCCTCGGAAATGTGGCTCATTTCACAGGAAAGTCACATAGAAATAAGGTCTTTGATACTCAATGATCCACATCTGAAGCCTTTACTTTCTGTTTTGATATAATAACTTCTGGCTATTAACTTTCGTAATCTGAAAACTCTTTTTTCCCACTGATAACATTGAGCTTTAAAACAGAAGCAAACCTTGAAGACCATAAAGACCAGGCTACACCACCCTTCCAACTCCTCTCTCAACTCCAGCCACCCGGGTGTTTCCTCAGTTGCTCAAATGTACCATAATGTTTCTTGAATCTAGTCCTTTGCCCATGTCAGTGCTCCTATCTGGACCTCCCTCTCTCTACTCCGTATTCATCATTTACCTAGTTAACCTTTACTGACACTCGAGACCCCAGTTAAATGTACTCTTCTGTGAATGCATCCTTAACTACTGAGGCCAGGCCACAGCAACTTCCACCAGTCCTTGAAAACCCACGTTAGAGACCGTAATTGTATTTACCGGCATGACTGACAATGTCTATCACTTCTATGCCTCTCTTCTCTGCCAGCTCCATAATGCTGGGACTAACTCTTATTTCACTTGTGGCTCTTAGCACTGGGTCAGCATCAATAAATATTTATTGAATGAATATCAAATGAAAATGTACCAAGCAGTCAGAGGGAAAGGTAATTCACACTCATCCATCCTTTATTAATGCTAGACAAAGGACTAGGTTAGTGAATGTAAACACACGTTATCTCCTAACATTCTCAAATTGATCTCATCACTACCTTTTTACAAGTTCAGAAACTAGAACTCAAAGAAGTGAATCATTCAAACTAGATTCTCCAGCTCGGGGGAGAGAAAAACATTGTCAGAGACAAGAACCACTACTTTTATGCCAGGCATTCTTGACTAACCCTTGCAAATATTCTCAAGGTTTAGTGAGAGAGCTTCTGGGAGACGTATGGTCAGACTTGACTGCTGACTGTGTGTGATTCTAACAAAAGGTGAAGGATTTCCTTTTCCCGAAAATTATCAAAACAATTTAATTATTTTCCTTACTTTTTTTCCCCTTATTTTCAAGTTATAAATACACCACACTTGGTTTTCCTCATCTACCATCCAATTTCATCTCTCTTCTTGATCAAGAATTACTGGGATCATCTTCCAACTCTTTTTCCACAGTATTGTCTCATCACTGTACAGACCTGCTCATGTTTTCTGCAGAACCAGGACAGTGAATGAACTGGCCTCTTATACAAAGGACTGACAGTTAGAAGATTTTTTTTACATGTGTGAAAATAGAGGTGCGGAGAGGTTAAGTGACTACCAATTTCACAGAAATAGTAACCAGTAGGCCCTGGATTTGAAACTACATCTTCTGACACCAAATCCAATGTTGTTTCTACTACACCCCAGTTGACTAACATATCACCTCCCTCAGCCACAGGAGCCAAAGATGGGAATTCTCTACCAGCACTGTTTTCTTTGAAATGAAAGGATTCCATGTAGATTAGTGGTTTATTACTTCCATCTGAGTATATACAGATGGAATTTATACTTCAATGAGATAAACCTCATATAACTTATTCTTTGGTTTTCAAAGTTAACATTTATTTCTCTTACTAATGCCAGCCAAGTATTCTTGTTGTGGCCCTTATTTCTTGGTCTCCAGCAAAATAATCAGTGTCCAGATAAAAATATTGCTTCTGGGTGTCTACAAAATTACTCCATGATTTAAACCTAGCTAAGAAAGAAAGATTAACTGCTAATCTGTTGTGACTAAGGAAATTCCACAAATTTATAAATCTAGAGGGATTTGTTCTGCATTTATATGACCTGAGGTCACATTCCTTTCTGGGAAGAAATCCAAAATATGTGTACATTTTCTAAGTTTAAACTGAGTCAGCAAACAATTCAGTATAGTCAGCAATGACCACAGTAAACAATAAAACTGCCATTTTAATCACCCTTGAAATTTAAAATACATTTGCAACAGAGGCTAAATAATGTGAGTGAGATCGTATGAAAAAGCAAAGTGCTTATTGTAAGCTAATGTATATCTTGTCTTAAGTCTTTGGCATATTAATTTTATGAATGCAGGTGCAAGGATTACAATCATTTGCCAAGGGACCAATCTTCTCGAAGCCACCTGGATTACAGGTAAATTGATTGCATTGGTTCAAAGCTGATCCAGGCATTCAGGAAAAAGGTGCCATTTCCCCAAGAGTTCCATAAAGTTGTTTTTAAGCAAAGTTAGAGATAAAAATATTGGCCATATATAATTGCCTCTGAATTCCAATTATTGTAATGATCATGTTTCACACCAAAATCTTTCTTAAACACAACAAGCATAAAAATAAACCAAAATAAAACAGAAAGGGGGAATTAAGGAAGTAAAAAACAGTGATTCATAAAGAAAAGAAAACAGTAACATATCATAAAATAAATAAAACTTATAAAAATAATGAAATAGGCAAATTCCTAGACACGCTGATTTAAAAAAATGAGAGAAACAAAAAATGCACATTGTATATGATAAATGACATGTACGAGGTATATAGAAATTTATAAAAATTACAAAAATATATTATGGGGAAATTTGGTTGCAAAAATAATGAAAAATCTAGGAGATGATTTCCAACAGTATATAACGTTCCAAAATTGACTATCAAAGGTAGAGAACCTGAACAGTCCAATGATGAGAGAAAAGATGGCAAAGATAATCTGTGATTACAAGGTGACCTGAGGCCCAGATGGATTTCCTTATATGTTTTACTAACTTCAATATAAGAAATTATAACTATTTTATGTAAATAATATCAAACAACTGAATAATATGCAAAATTCTGAAACTTATTTTATAAAACCTAAAAACAAAACAAAACATAATAACAATAATAAAAACCTATTAGTAGACAAACTTAACAAACATAATAGAAAAAGAACGCTAAATGCCAGTTACCTGTATACATGGATACAAAATTCAAAGTGAAATAGTGAAGTGAATCCAGTAGTGTTTTACAAGAAAAAAGCACCATAACCGAATATACCTCACTCCAAGAACACAAGGGTAATTCAACCTTACAAAACCTAAAGATGTAATTAATTAATTAACTAATTAGTTAAACATGTTAAATGAGAACAACCAATAAGTTATTGATAAAATTAATCTTTACTCCTAATTAAAAGAGTAAACTAGAATTTATCAGGATTTATCACTGAAATCAGGATTTATCACTTTCAATTATTATTCAGAATTGTTATAAGAATTTAAACTAATGAAATAGGGTGATTGAATTAAACAATAAGTATAAATATCCTAAAAGAAGAATGAAGGTAAACTTTACTTTCAGATATTATGATGACGTATAGGCCGTCCCTGACATGATGGTTCAACTTACAATTTTTTAATTTTACAATGGTTCATAAGTGATATGTATTTAGTGGAAAATATACTTCAAGTACTCATAACACCATTCTGTTTTTTGCTTTCAGTACAATATTCAATAAATTACATGAGATAGTCAACACTATATTATAAAATAGGCTTTGTGTTAGTTGATTTTATCCAACTGTAGTCTAATGAAAGTTTTCTAAGCATGTTTAAGGTGGGCTAGGCTAAGCTATTATGTTTGGCAGGTAAAGTGTATTAAATGCATTTTTGATTTATGATATTTTCAACTTATAATGGGTTTATCAGGATGTAGCCCCATCATAAGTCAAGGAGTATTTGTACTTAAAAGACCATATAAATTATCAGACAATTAAAAGTTACTAGGGGAATTGATGAGATTTGTAAATTACATACATTGGGTGGAAATTTTCATTTTTAATAATGGTCCCCTTCTGAAAAGGAAATATGGAAGAATCCATTTAATAAGAAAGTTGAGGAACATAATTTTTAAAAAGCTATAAAATTCATTGAAGAACATATACTAGAAACACAAGCAAATAGAAAATATCCCACATTCCTGAATGAGACATCATATCATCATAAATTAATTATTTACCCCAATTAATATATAAATGTAATGCAATTTCAAACAAAATCTTAAGAAAAATTCAAGAAATGACTTTGGCATGATATGGAATAACAAACACCTGAGAGCAAGTAAAGGAAACTAGAATATGTCACCCTAAAATATGCCTCTGTGATGTGAATATTTTTGAACCAAAGACAATTAAGAAGATAAATAGAGGGGGAAGAGCTATTTTTATTCTTCCCTATTCTTTCTACCTAAAGCCAGGATATAAATTCTATTTTACTCTGATAAGAGACAACGGTTATCAGCTAATACATGTCACCAGAAGAATATACAGACAAACCTTACTTCATTAGTTTCCTCCTATTTATTTACCTTCCCACAGTTCCCCACCTCTGGAACCTTAAAACTGCTTTCCCTTGTCATGTAGAGTCTCTAAAATTATTTTTACTTGTTGAACATGCTGTATAAGCCAGAGATCTAAGCCATTACTTTGAGTTACCTTTCATTAAAGTTTCTCCCATGTGATGTGCACTGCACGTTAATAAACTTGCTTGTTTTTTTTTTTTTTCCTCTTATTAATCTGTCTTCTGTTACAAAGGTTTGTTCAAACTTCAAATTTATAAGGATTAAGGAAAAATATATTTTCCCTACACAGGCATGACAATTTTGAGAAAGAAGAAAAAAAAGGGGCATTCTCTCTTTCTGGATTTAAAACATTAAAAAGCTACTGCCATCAAATAGTATATTGACATAGGATTGGACAAATAAGCCTTAGAAAATACATAAAAATATCTAAAATAAACACAAATGTATGGTAGAACTTAATATATATAAAAAATAATTATTTCATTCAGTGAGGAAATAAAATGCTTCTTTAATAAGTGGTGTTGGTGGAATTGTCTATGCATCCAAAAGAAAATAAAGCTAAAACTCCACCACAAACGACATACCAAAATATTATAAATATATTAAAAATTGTATTTTAAAATAAAATATCAAATAGATAAGAAATAAATGTATGAGATATTTGTGTAAACCTGAAGTAGGTGAGAAAGTCTAAATCAGGATTGAAATTTGAGAAGCCACAAAGAAAAGGAAGTAGTGACATCGACCATATAATATTTTTTAGCCTTTCTACAAATTTGCAAGAGAAAGAAACTAGTCGATCATAAATAAGCATGGGATATTAACAGGCATGGAAGAGGAAGGCAGAAGCAGAAATGCAAATTGCCAAAAACAGATAAATAAGGAAATAATCTTACATTTAGGAAAAATATTAAATGTTATTTTAAAAATACATGCAATTTTTTAGCATCATATTTGTATAAACACACAAAAATGTAAGATTCAGACACTTTTCAGGGTATGAACTAGTAGATGCATTTAATTCATTAATCCCACTCTAATGAATCCCCCTTTATAGGAATAAAAGCAGCAATATGTAAATTTACTTGCTGTTTTGTTGTAAGAGGTTAAAAAATATGTTATAAACCTGGATTCTGGACATAAAGGAAACGACAGATCCATCCTATGCAATTCGAGAGTGATTAAAGAATGAGTTTGATCAGCAGATAAATATATGTAAATGTATTTAGATCTATGGAGGGATGTCCATGGGTTATTGTTGTTTAAAAAACTCAAATTGCAGATTAATGTGTGCTGCCATTATGCCTTTTACAAGAATACCCCCTGCATTTGTATACACTTTGGGAAAAAAGATAAATATATTGTGCTAACATGGTTATCCCAGAAAAGAACAGGTATTATTATTATTATTTAAATGTTTTGATGATTGCTTTAAGAAAAGCTAGCTAAGATATTTGTGAGCAGGCTACAAATTAATTCCCTTTTTAAAATCTAACTTCATTGCTGGTATTGAGACAGTTAAAGATTTGGAGGCACTTTCAGACTTGTGGGGTAAAACCATCTGGACATCCACCCCTCCCTGAAAGAAATGCGAACACTGGGAAATAATTATCAAAATTTACTTTGTCATAGCTCTGGACATTTGCTAAAGGTTTGCAAAAATGCCATAACAATTTATTCAAGAAAAGTCAATACATCTTTCTAAAAAACAGTGATATTTATGGTATTTCAAACTTACATATTTTCATTTTCCTCACCTTAGTTCCATAGCCTTGAACATAAGCATCCTCAAAACTATGGTAGCTGTAAAAATCAGCAATCTAGCAGACACTGAAGGGGGTAGAAGGAGTTTGGAGCTTCCCAAAGATCTCCATCACAATAGGACTGTCATTATTTATAAACCTGGTCTTTATTAGCTCTGATTCAGCATTCATGCAGTAAGAAACCCTGTTTCTAGGAAGTTTGTTGAAAATAATCAGAGACATGTGTTTAAATCACAGCTTTTTGATGTGGTGATAACAATTAGCGCAACTAATAGGCTAGCCACCAAAAAGCTTAAAAACGAGGAAAGTAAGGAGCTTTGAAAAGCTGCAACATATTCTTGGGGATCTATATGGTTTTCTGCATGTGTTGGTCTGTGTGCATACCCAGGAAAGACCTGATAAAGCAGTAATCTCTCAACCTGATTGAGCCTTTCCACAAATAAGAAGTAAAGGTTGAGACAAAGTTGAAAACAGCCAAAGATTGAAGTCATCCCCAACACAAATACAGAGCCCTTTGGCAGAGGAGGTGAAACATATTGATTTAAGGGATCTAAGCAAATCAACAATCCAATCATTAGCTGACCACTGAACAAACCCAGGAGAGACTTCAGTAGCCACCCATGAAATAACAAATACAGACTATACAGATTAGTCTATGAAAGCCACTAAAAACCAAACATCAACAGAAACAAAAGCAACAAGAAGTACAAACAACAAAGACAAGAGAGGGAAATTTGATTTACAGAGTTGGCATATTATGTCATTTAAAATGTGCAGTTTTAAAAAAAGATAAACAATAAAACAAAAGAAGTTTGGCATAAATACAAGGGGGGGAAAGTCAATTAAAACTGTTGAACTGTTCCTGAAAAAGACCAAATATTGGACTTACTAGACAAAGACATTGAATGAGCTATTATAAAGAAATACAGCAAAGAATGATAATAATTTCCCCAAATAATTTTTCCAAAGAATATTAATAAGGAAATAGAAATTATAAAAAGAAATCAAATAGAAATTCTGTAGTTAAAAAGTAAAATAAGTAAAATGAAAAATTCACAAGAAGGTGACAACAGCAGATCTGAGCTGTCAGAGAACAGAACCAGTGAACTTGAAACAGATCCATTGATAAATATCCAGACAAAGGACAAAAAGAAGAAAGAAAATTAATAGAGCCTCAGAGATGCAGGGGCCCCAAGAAGCACACTAATATAAGAATAAAAAATGGGAGTCCTAGAAACAGCACAGACAGAGAATGTGGCAGAAAGAATATTTGAAGAAATAACAACTAAAAACCTCCCAAATTTGATGAAAACTGTAATTTAAATTTCCAGAAGTTCAAAAAACTTCAAGTAAGATAAATTCAAAGAGATTCACATCCAGAGCTGTCAAAAGACAGCTGAAGACTGAATGCAAAGAGATAAAATATGAATTATCATGTACAAGAGATTCTCAGTAAGATTAACAGCTCACTTATCATGAGAAACCATAAAGGGCAGAATGTGGTGGGATGACATACTCAAAGTACCAAAAGACAAATACAGACAACTCCAAATTCTAAATCTATCCATATGATCATACAAAAATTAAGAAATTAAGACATTCCAAAATAAATAAAAGCCAAAAGATGGCATTGCTAGTTGGTCTACCTTATAATAAATAGGGCATATGAAATAAGATAGGTAGGTAGAAAGGTAGGTAGAGAGATAGATAGACAAATGATAGATACGTAGAGTTCTTCAACCTGAAAGAAAAGGACATTTAACAGAAAGTCAAATCCACAAAAAGAAATAAAGAGCATTGAAGTAGCTGCATAGGTGTAGATTGAATTATGTCCCCCCAAAACTCACTGAGGCTTTAATTGTGTCCCCCAAGTTTCATGTATTAGAAACTTAGCCCCTACTGTGACTGTTAAGAGGATGGGAAATCCTATTATGGTAAATGAAAGGTGGAGCCTTGAAGAGGTGATTGGATTGCAGGACCATGCAGTAGTAAATGGATTAAAAATGGTGGTCAGGGTCATGGTTCTGACGGCTTTAAAAGAAGAGGAGAGGGCCGGCCCGGTGGCGCACTGCTATAGTGCGCCGCTTGAGAGGCGCGGCGGTGCTCCCGCCGAGGGTTCGGATCCCACGTACGGACCAGCCGCTCACTGGCTGAGCGAAGTGCGGGGGCAACGCCGAGGGTTGTGATCCCGTTGCCGGTCCCAGTCCGGTGCGGGCGCAACACTGAGGGTTGCGATCCATTGCCAGTCACGAAAAAAAAAAGACAAAAAGGAAATAAATAAATAAATAAAAGAAGAGGAGAGGGCCGGCCCGGTGGCGCACTGCTATAGTGCGCCGCTTGAGAGGCGCGGCGGTGCTCCCGCCGAGGGTTCGGATCCCACGTACGGACCAGCCGCTCACTGGCTGCGCGAAGTG